>NW_015386228.1:762016-781461 GCF_001527695.2 Protobothrops mucrosquamatus
GCGCACCCTCTCTGAGGGGGCCAAGGATTCGCCCCCTATAGACAGCGATGGAACCAGCTGACTATGCCGGGGCGCCGGCAACCACAGCCACTCGGTCTTGGAAGGGTTGAGTCTAAGTCTGTTCCTTCCCATCCAGACCCGTACGGCCTCCAGGCAACGGGCCATCACGTCAAGGGCATCGTTGGGGTGACCCGGGGTGTGCTGTTAATAGAACACAATTTCTTTGTACACATGCTTCAATCATACTAAACCACCATTTTGCCACCTTGCCACCGCCATCTTATTTAAATATTGCAGCCGTACAATTTTGTTGTTCAGTGCATTTCAGGAAAAATGAATATCTCTGATTGCTTATTGTGTCTTAAATTACCTGAATCAGGATCAAATATATTAGTGGAACTATAGATTCATCAAATGCTCAAAAAGACCCTCCATCTAATTTCCAAATTTGGTCTTGGTTTAGAGCCAATCAGGATTTAGATCCTAATTCTGATGCAACTGCTCAGTCTCTCGCACACTATGGTGGCTAGAAGAAAGACTGTTCAATTGTAGTGTCCTAATTATGGAATTATCTCCTTGGGAAGATACTAATTGTTTCCACACTGTGTTTGCTTAAACAAAAATTAAAAAGATGCTACTTAAGAAAAGCATCCACAAGGTAAACAACTGCTCTAGAACTAGACTATCTTGGAGGCTGATTTTTTTAAAAATGAATTTTAATTGTTATTATTTGCTTGTTTTTACTAGGGATTGTTTCACTGCCTTTTTGTACACCAGCCTTCAGGAGAAAAGTAGTAATGAAATATGTATGCATGTACAGGGAGAAACTCTCAAAACCTTTATTTTTTAACATTTATTTAAGGCTTGGAGAAAGAAAACAAGTTATTTGAAAGGAGTGTGTTTTTCTGCAACTTCAAAAAAAACCTTTGCTTTATCTTTCATTTTTCCTCCAATGTTTCATTTTTAAACTACTTGCCTTTTGCTTTTTTAAATGCCCAAGGGCAAGAGAGTGAGGGAAGATTATATGACAAAAGTTGCCAATATCTTTTTTTTTTTAAATGTTTTTCAGATCTGGTTTTGTACTCCTGAAGTTAACTACATGGGTTACAGTTTGTCTTTGTTTTGTCTAATGGCTGAAAATATAGGCTAAAAAAAAAGAAGCTTCCATGAAGGTCTGCCTTCCTCAACTTTCTGCCTTATATTTACAATCTTGAAATTTCTTACTCTATTTGTTCTCTGGCAATAGCTTATTGCCAGAGTTCAAACAAGTGTTTTTGTGTTTTGAGGTCACCTTCTATCTTCCTTTTGTTTTTGGATTCATGAATTTATTTATCAAAATTCTAAGGCCACCAGATTCTATAAAAACTGTAAGTGGTATATAATATTAAAATCAGGTCACAACAAAATAACAAGTAAAAAGGTACAATAAATGTTCAGAAAGATCAATAAAATAACTTAGACATAAATATTCCTACAAGAGGCCCACCACCTACCCAGAAAGAATAGATTTTTAAGGCCTGTTTATGAAAGTCAGGGTAGGGGCCATACAAATCTCTGGAGAATGCTATTCAAGTGCTATGACAGAAAAGGCATGGTCCCATAAGATGACACTATTTAATTGATGAGAACTATAATCAATTATATATTCATGATGGGAACTATCAACACAGCAGAGGCAAAAACTGTAATAGACAGTCCCTCGTAGTGACAAATCCTATGCAGATAATCCTTGTTTGACGACCCTAATTAGGACCAGAATTTCCATCGCTAAGCAAAGTGGTCGTTAGATGAAACATCACTTAACTGGAGAGTCTCCAGAAAATGGCATGCTGAATGGTGGAGTGGACTTTTTCTCCTGCCAACAAATAGCTGACTTTACTGCCAAAGCCGGCTCTTTGGCAGCATGGTCTCTGGGTTTTGAACAGGACTTGGAATAACTCATGATGACCCTCAGATGTCTGTGAACTTCCTTGGGAAGAGAATCCAGCGGATGATGATTCTCGGTAAACAATGCCAGAGGGTCTGGTTTCCATCTTTTCCAGTAGTTTTCCAGGTTTTTTAGGCATACCTCTGTTTTAATATCATGTTTTGAAGTTTCTTTTGTCTACATTTTTAACTGTTAAATGTTTGGCTGAATGCTGATTTATCCTTTTCCCAGATTACAAAAGTGAATTTTTCATTATACTTCCTCTTTTGCTGCATGGAGGTCAGTGGTATGAGGACTTTCCCTTTGATAATGAAAGTGGTTGGATTTGATTTTCATCAAATTTCTATTGCAAGGATTTTGTTCTTAAAAGAATTTTGTTTTATTCTATTTTTGTATATATATCTGGTATTTTTTTTCCTTTTTAAATTTTTTTTCCTATTTACTCTCCACTGTGTGCATCATTATGTGTTTCTTCTGTGCTTACTTTGTTATGGAACATTTACTTATTTGTTCTTGACAAAAATTGCTTATGTTTTGCTGTGGAAGGTCAGCCATAAGAGAAACTGGGACTATGTTAAAATTACAGCAATAATCAATTAAAGACTCTGAATATTATATACTATATATTCTTTACAATGGCCCCAAAAATAGATACAAAAGAAAGAAATGAGCCCAATAATTTTAATGTTAAAGCTTGATTTTTTTAAAAAAATTGCTTTTCAAAACTATTACTGTTGATATGTATTTATCAGTATTCAACCGGGGGGGGGGGACAATCTATGTGTATCTTTATTATTTTGTTTTTAATGCACATTTTTCTGGTTTTATGTTGTTTTATTTTTGTCTTTTTCCCCTCTCTTTTTTTCTTTCTTTTCTTTTCTTTTTTGGAGTTTGTATTTTAACTTTGAAAATAAAATAAAAATTTTATTAAAAGAAAAAAAAATCACATAACTGCACTGCTTTTCTGATAGTCCTAATTGAAGTTGTTTGATGATTACCATACTGTCGTTAGGCAAGGACCTCATACTTCTTCTGTTTTGAAGCACTCACTTCCACTTTACCTCCCCTCCCACCTATTTCCCCCCCCCATCTTTGCCCTTTTGGCCACCTTGCACTCCACCACTGCTGCCCCCTCACTGCCCCCAGCTAACTTTTACCATTTTCGTCCTCCTGCTGCTAAGGCACACCTGGCCTCATCAGCTGCTGGCCCTTTGCAAGATCTTCACATAGCCTCACGGAGGTCTCACAAAGGGTCAGCTGCTGCCACAGCACGGCAGGAGGAAGACTGCAAAGATCACCTGGGCATGGTGGGCGATGTCAGAGATAGGTAGCAGAATGTAGGGTGGCCAAAAAGGCAGAAATGGAGATAGGCAGATGGAGAGACTCAAAATCCACCCTGCGGTCATAAATGTAGGCAGGCTGCCAAGCACCCAATTTTAATTGCTCCAATGGCCATAACTCTGAGGATTAACTATAACCACCATTTGTTCAGCATCAACATAATTTTCAACAGTTGTTCGTTAATAAGCAAGGATTATCTGTACTATGAAGATATTAACCAGCTATACTGGTGTGTGGGAATAACTTTGGGAGACAGGAGGAAGAGCCGCAGACTAGACAACTGTCACACATGAGATATGCCAGCCCACAGAAACCGAGGGGATGTAGGAAATATTTCAGAAGGGACTATACTTAGTTTTCTGGAGAGTAAAAGTAAGTAAAGGAGAAATACTTGCCGACATGCAAGATGTTAGCCCTTTGAGGAAGTCCAGTCAGGAAGCACAAATCATGAGTGCTATGTTTTATTATAAGGATACATAAACAGAGTCTTGCAAGTCTAAAAGTCTGTGGCTCTTCCTCTTATCTTCTAAGGTCATACCCACATATCATTATACCCAGAAACCAACTGGAAACTTAGCGCAGCTCACAAAATAAAGATGTTCCATGAGTATATTGTGACATGTCTATCTGCTGTCTTCTGGATAAGCAGCAGCTTCCGATCAATTTTCAAGGGAAGCCCCATGTGCAGCATAGGCAATAGTCTGTGTACAGTTACCAACAAGGGACTATTTAAAAAACCTTTTGGCACACAAAATGAATTTATACAAAGGTTTTCCTGGCCCCTAGATTTTGAAGTTACTTCATTCTTGAAAAACAATGCTACAATACCTCAAACCACACTGGGTAAATACTTTCTGAATACTTTCTTCTGCCTAGCACTGATAGCAACAGTTGTGATCCTGGGCGCTGCCAGCCATATGTTGACTTGGCCCTACTCTGCCTTGGACCCCACCAATGGGGCACTACTTGTCAGGTCCTTCCTTTAACCTGGCTTGATTTGTGACTGAATAAATCATCACACAACAGCTGTTTCAATAAGGGGCATCTTTCCTGCATGGGCGCTCACTTCAGCTTTTACTGAATAATACTGACTCTGCAAATAGCTCACAACATATTGGATAACAATGTATTTGGCATGCTTGTGGCTTAAGGTCTTGAAGGAACCAGATCCTTGTGTTTTGCTTTAGCACGTTATGGAGACCCAATCCATGGTGCATTATTCAGCAAGCCATCGTTTACTTATTTATTTATTACAGGCACGTACACGTAGTCCTCGACTTACGACCACAATTGAGCCCAGAATTTCTGTTGCTAAGCGAGACATTTAAATGAATTTTGCCCCATTTTACGACCATGCTTGCCACCGTTCTTAAGTGAATCCCTGCCATCAGTTAAGTTAGTAATGTAGTTGTTAAGTGAATTTGGCTTCCCCATTGACTTTGCTTATCAGAAAGTTGCAAAAGACGATCACGTGACCTCAGGACACCGCAACTGTCATAAATATGAGTCAGTTGCCAAGCATCTGAATTTTGATCAGGTGGCCAGGGGAGGAATGCTACAATGCTTGTAACTGGGGAAAACGGCCATAGGTCACTTTTTTTCAGTGCCACCGTTAACTTCAAACGGTCACTAAATGGGTTGCTGTAAGTTGAGGACTATCTCTATTGCCCGACGGCTCAGCTCTGCTCAAGGTTGCTAGCTCTGGGCTCCCTAACAAAAGAGAAACCACAGACACGACAGATCCTTAAAGCGTCCCGCTTCCCGCTGTGCCCTCCAGAGATGCCGACCCACCTGAAACCCCAACTTCAAGACACCCCGACTCATCCTCCACCCAGACTGGCCAACGGCCGGGCCGCCCTCACGTCCCCATAGACCGGCTGGGTGGCCGATTTCGGAAGACTTTCGGGCAGAGTCCCCAAGCACCCGAGCCCTTCCGCCTCCTTCCCAGCGCCCCCCGCACCAGCGCCCCCCTCGTCCCGCCGATACCCACCGAGCCTGCGGGGCTTCCCTTCCTAAGCCGGGCAACCGCTCGGTCTCCAAGCTCCAGGACGCCCGAGAGGGTTGCTAGGGGGCTAAACCATTCCAAGTTTCAGGCTTGGAAGGCCAGCGCTCCTCTTTTACTTTTAGTAAAAGTCATAATCCGGTTCCTTAGCATTTCTCCTTTCCTAGTTTGGCTTTAACTCTCAGTGACTTACTCTGCGACTTTAATTCTCTTTAACCACTTCCACTCTTCTCTCTGCCGACCGCTTCCCCCCCCCCCCGCGGCCAAGAAATTGGTTGCTCCTTAATAAAAGCAACGCGCGCGGGCGATTGGCAGACCCGGAGTTTCCGAGCTTCAACGGCTTAATCGGAAGTTGCCCTCAAATGTTTGTTAGCGGCATAACTGTTGGAGTTGATGAAATACCTGCAGCACTGCTAAAACACTTGCAAGATGGTGCATTGAACATGGGAACTGTAGTTATAAGCGGGTATGGAAAAATACAGCAGCGATAAACAATGCTCACCCTACCAAGTAATTGGACTTATATCAGGATTTTGCAACCTAGGCTTGCAGCAGGACATGGAACAAGAACTGACAGATGTATAAGATGGATTCAGAAAATGAAAGACAGCAGAGATCACATTGTTGGCATCTGATGGATAATAGATGGATAATAGAAAAGGCAAGGCAGATTTTAAAAAAATCTTGTTTTTACTTAATTGATTATTCAAAAGCTTTTGCCTGCAGAGTACAATAAATTGTGGCTAGCCTTTAAAAACATAAATGTACCTGATCTGCCAGTTTAAGAATTTGTATAGTGAGCAGGAGGCAACATTTATAATGGAATATGGAGTAACAAAATAGTTCAGAAGTAGAAAGTATGCCATGGCTATATATCAACATCTTTTTTTTATTTATATGTAAAATATATCTTGAGAAATACTGGACAACAAGAAATATAAATTGGAATTATTTCTTTTAGCAGAAGCATCTGCAATTTCAGATAGGATATTACTTTGATGATTGGAAATGAGAAAAACTTGTCAAAATTAAGAATGTTCAAAACCAGTTCTGTTGTATATAGTATATACACTATATAAAATCTTAACAGGCAATACTAGCACAACTGAAACAGTTGGAGAAAAGGTGATAATAAACTTCATCTTCCAAGGTTCACATATTTATGAGAGTGGAGACTGTAGTCACATGAAATAGCAAGATTTGCTACTTTGGGATGAAAACAATGAGAAATCTCAACAACATATTAAAGTGCGGAATCATTGAGGTGACATTGCAACACATATAACATATAACAATTTGATTTTCCAAGTTGTTAAAAGGCTATGAAAACCGGATTATCAGAAAAGTAAAAAAAAAAAGTCTGATGCTCTTAATTGTGGAGTTCTGAATACATTGAAATGAAAGAACAAATAATTCAATATTGGATGAAGCGAAAGCAGACTGCTCCCTGAAAATGTGACTAAAAAGCTAAAGCTGTAGTTTTTCGGACATATAATGCAAAGGCACAAGTCACTGCAGAAGACCCTGCTGCTTGGAAAAATCAAAGGCAATAAAAAAAGACAAAGTGGCCAGTGACTCTGTTGACACAAACATAAGCTTACAGAAGCAGTTATTGACAGACTGTCTTTGCAAAATGATGTCCATTGTGTCATGAAGAATTGGAAGTGACTGACTGAATAACAGCAACAAAAACAGCTGAAACTTCTTCCACATGGTGTGGAGATATCTATAAGGCCTTTAGCAAGCAAAGTTACAAAAAAATAACATGATTAGATAACTGAGGTGGCATTGGTAAACTAGAAATATTTTCTGCAACATGAAAGAAGCAATCCCTCCAAAACTATTTAAATGAAACATAGCCCACATTGTCCACAATGAAGTGCAAACTGCTAATGAAGAACTGTCTTCACACAGAGTCCTTTGTTATCAAAGTTTACAAGTACTCCAGTACTTACTGTGTCAGAATCACATGGTTAAATAAACACTGTAATACAGTTGATCTGGAATATCAGCAGTTTCTTCTATCCAGTAAAACTTGATTAATTTCTCCGATGCCTGCAGGGGACAGGTGCTTTCAAGCTCTCAGATCTCACTTTTCTTTGTAAGAATTTATCTCGGTGGCATTTCTTCTGTTCTTGGATGGCCTTTTGGCAAAATCAGATTTGAATTCTGCACAGCCACAATTCAATTATGTATAACCCAAGCAACGGACATTTCATGAAACTGAAAGACCTAAAACAATGGAAGTGGCTTCTTTTCTCTCTCTTTTTTTTACTGCAATAGAAATAATGGAATGGCTCTGTTTTCCATTAACTATTGCAAGATTAAGTATATATTCTCAGTGTAACTTTGTTCAACTAATCCCACAAAAAGTTACATAAAAGGGATTCTTTCATGCTACAGATGTTAAGATTACTAAATAGTATAGACGCAACAGGAGCCCTGAGAAGTTATGCACAAAAGACCTATGTTTTTAACAAATGAAACTGATTTGCCAATTTCTTTGTAGATAATTGAAGTAGTGCAATAATAACAAATACCTTCATGATGACACTTAAGAAAATAATGAGGCCTCAATTCTACATACATTTGCATGGGATTAAATCTCATTTCAATCAATGAGCCTTGCTTTATTAAGTCAAAAGCCAAATTGACTTAAATTAGTTTTATGTTCAGGTAGCTATGCACAAATGGAAAAGTATCTGTGTATAGTTGGCAGGTTATTTCCACTGTTACTGCAGTAGGAACTTTCACAAGAAAGAACCAATTTCATAGCATAAACTCAGCATTAGGTATGTTTCAGACTAAAAAGAAAACCAAAGCCAGACAATAAAGTAAAAAGAATGATCTGAATTACCATCTACAAACGTTACCCAGTGAAATAATGAAATTTTGAATAAGTAGCATTAAGTACAGAATTGCAATTTAAAATTGCAATTTTATACCCAGTTGTCTGAATATAAATGCTATTTTAAAATGGTGATCACTTTTATATAAGTTAATATATGTATGGACATAGTTGTGCTTTCTTTATGATTTAGGGGGTTGTACAGGACCCAGAGCATGACTTTATTCCATATTTAGTCTCTAGTAATATAAATTTAAAATTGTTTAAAATTTCTAAGAATGTTAGGTTTCCAACCTAGACATAGCAATTGACTGCAGGCTGTTAGATCCGATGTAATGGAAGGCAGGGCCAACTGTAAACCAAACAATGTGTGAATGGAGCCTCATTAATTTCAGATACCTGGAAGCACTGCAAATTGGGATATGCACCACCATGTTCAAGAGATATCTAGCAAGGTCAATAGTGTTAAGAAAAGTATTTTTGGGAGGTGGGGAAGAGGCTCTCTTCAGAAAATGGAGGTGTTGTCTAATAATGAAAAAAGAGAACACAAGTACAAGTACCCTAAAATAAAATGCCAAGAGACACTAAGGGATGTAAATAAACTCCATTTTTTTCTTTTTGTGTAATGTAAAATCAGTTGAAACCAAGTAATGGAAAATCTTATATTACAGTACAGTATCTGAAGTGATAGGTTTATTGGATAATTTGGAGGTAAACGTTAAAGGGAAAATGAGGCTGCAGAGAAGCTGAAGGCATCTGCCTTCACTGAAGACGTAGAATGACTTTCCAGACCTGCATGGATATTTTCAGGGACTAATTTTGAGAAATAAAAAACTCCTTCCTTTTATTATTTTTAAAAACGGTATGTACTTCCAGGCCTTCCTATCCACTAAGCAATCCCTTGTTTCCTTTCTTGAGTTTTCTTGAGTTCTCAGCAGACGTGGGAAGAATAAAACAGTAGCAAACTTCATGGGCTCTGATTGATGGCAGGGGATCTCCAGGATTGCTAAGTAAATACCTGGACTTTAGTTGGTGATGGAAGAACCAGGCAGAGTTGAAGAAAGGCCCTCTTCCTGAATTGTTTTTAATGAAGAAGAAAGGAAACAGATTAAAGCAGGGAGGTCTGCTCCCAAGCATTAGCCCTGTTGGGAGAGACAATGAGAGGGAGAGCAATATTGCCCAGTGGGTTGCTAAATTATGTTTCTCTGTTATTAACAAGATACTGTATTGCCCAAGCATGATCCTTTTTGGAAATGAATATGTTTTGAAATCTAAAGCAAGTCAGAAATCAAAGCCAAGTATGTTACTTGTCAATTTTCACTTTTAAGAAATTGTAGAATCCATCACATTTTTGATAATTTTAAAGATGGGGCAGCAACATGGCCACAAGAGGGCAGTGGAGATCACCCGATGAACCACAGGCAGCTGCCACTTTCTGTGGGGCTAACTGTACTTCTCTGAAAACAGGTCCAGAAAGTGTCAGAAAGTGATTTTTTTTCTCTTTATGACATTCTCAGGGAAGCATATATCTAGATGTGGTACACAAACAAAGAGGTTTGCTGAGTTTAGGAGCATAGCAAAGTGTTCTTGTTGGAATAAGGAGCCATNAAAATTTGCCGTCTGATCTGTTCCCCTTAACATTCCTTTCTTTATGTATTCTGTAAGTCTTTATTTGGGAACACCATATCTTCTCTTTGATTCTTTAAAAAAAAAAATTTACACTGTCGTCTGAGATGGATCCCCTGCCCTCTTGAAAGGTAATATAAAATGGCTAGTTGAGCACCAGTTGCATTTAGTCCCTGTGGAAAATCCAAATGAGTTATCCAAGGCTCTTCAAAGCTTTGGTTCACAGTGAGCTTCTTCTGCCTCTGTGCTTCATCTCATCTAATTTTTACTGTGTGTTTCAAGGCTTGAGACAAAACGCTTCACTGAGTCAAAAGATTAAAGTGTAGAAGTTTAACTAGCAAAGAGTTCAAGCAGTCACTGAACCATAGCAGGCCAGAGAGTTCCTGTGATAGGCAGGTGATTTCATCCCCATGCTCACCAGTCTTTGCCAAGAGCTGAACTTAATTTTCCCATGGCTGCCAGAGACAAAATGATACACTTCCCCCCCCCCCAACATGCTGTGCCCATTTGTTCTCTCTGAAAGGACTATGTTCTCCTCTTCCATTGAAATCTTCATTACTCTCAGTGGAAGTTTTCTTAAGCAATAAGCTTTATAAACAGCCTTCCAGATGGTGTGGAGCATCTGAATTACAAGCTAGCCAACTATATTTACCCTAGCATGTTCTAATATCTGCTCTGTATGGTTAGCTGCAGGTCTGACGTGATATGCAAATGGAAAAAAAACATTTGTGTATTTTTGGTTAAGAAAACCATTGATAAAGTAATTAGTTAAAGTGAGTAATTAATGCAAACAAAACTGGTGTGTTGTATATCTTAACTCCCAGAATTTCCAACCATCACTGGGACCAAGTTGGGGAAAGTGGTTTTAAACTATGTGTTCCAAAAGAAAAACAAATGTCACTATTCTCTCTTGTGGATAGACTGTGGCCTAAGGGAAGAGTCTACATCAAAGTGTCTTAAACTACTGCAATGTATTAGCCTTAGGGCTGCCTTTGCAGCCTCTCCAAAATGGCAGTTTGTGACAAACACTTCAGCACATGGGCTAATAAACATTAGTTGGAATGTATTTTATTACTTTCGAGAGCCATTCCCATGTTCTTTTAATGTCTAGGTACCAGTTTTAAAGTTCTATGGCTTTGATCATCTACACTACTGTGGGAATGAGCTGTGTGAAGGGGCATAAATCCAGCAAGGTGACCTTGGGCCAATTATTCTCCCTCAGCTATAGGGAGAAAGCAAGAGTAGGCCAATTCCAGAATCTTGCCAAGAAAATTGCAGGGACTAGTCCAGGCAGTCACCAGGAGTCAACACTAACTCCAAGGCACACACATACACACATACACACACAAAACAAAGAATTTCTATGTTCTGCATGTGAAAACCATCCAAATAGTGCACGACAATGAAAAACTGCAAAGCAGTATAGATATTAAGGTAAAGGATTCCTCCTATCCAGCCATATCCGACTCTAGGATGCAGTGCTCATCTTCCTTTTTTAACCAAGGGAGCCATCATTGTCCAAAGATGCTTCCTTGGTCATGTGGCCAGCATGATTATACAGCAAAGGAATACTAAATGCTGTTACCTTCCCACCAAAGTGGTACTTATTTATCTACTTGCATCAGCATGCTTTTGAACTGCTAGGTTGGCAGGAGCTGGGGCAAATAACGGGAACTCAGGTACTTAGGTCTCAAACTGCCAACCTTTTGATCGATGAGCCCAGTGACTTAACCACTAGGCTACCATGCCCCCTTAGTAAGGTCATTACTAGCATCCTTAAAAGGAAGAAAATGTAGGAAATGACATCATTTCTGCTGATTATTTCTTTCCTAACCATATCGGAGGGGGCCAGGCAGAGCCTCTTCCTCTTTCACAGTTGTGTAATAATAATAATGATAAAGTTGGAAGGGACCTTGGAGGTCATCTAGTCCAACCCCCTGCTCAGGCAGGAAACCCTATACCAGAAGAGAGATTTTTGATAAACTTATCTGGTCCTTAGTTTATTGTTTAATTGAGCTCCTGGATATTTCATATGATTCTGGTAATCATATATAAAATTATCTGTTTTATTTTACTTACTCACGTTAGCCTGAAATCTCTTTTTTGTTCCCTAACATCTTGTGCTAGGTGTTGCGGTTAAAAGTGGGCCATTTGGTGGTTTTGAAGGATTCATTCTTACAAGTAAAAGTAAAATAAATAAACCACTAACTGTAGATAGTGATTAACCTGGATTATATGGCTACAGTATATACAACAATCTTAACAGTTAAATGATTTAGGTTAAATGAACTTCCACTTAACTCACAACTCATTGAAAATACTTGTATGATGTTTTAATAACCCTGAAGAGCCTGAACATACAGGTTTTAATGCATTTTGTAAGGCTATCAAAGATGAACTAAAAGCTGTCTGTCCTCTCTCGTTTTCCTTATACCCCAAATATACAAACTGATACAACGGACGTTATTTTTTTTTAACCTTGAGTCACCATTTATACCATGTGGATTAATTATACAAAATGTGAATATTGGCACTTTGTGTTCTCCACATCATTCTCTCGGCAGAATTGTTTGGGGCGTGGGGTGATTACTTTGACTGTGTTGAGTAACAGCAAGCTTTCCATTTTTGTCAGTACACCTACACACTCACCCACAAGATAAGATGCTAATCTGGAGTAAACATCACATGGTACGGCAGTGGCCTTAAAATACATCTGACAAAGCTTAATCATATTTCAGCATGCAGTTTTATAAAAACAGGCTAGTGTTATGGGATGTAAGGAAAATACTATTTATAGAAAATGTCAGTTTTGTTACTTTTAATTAAAATAAGTCACTAATCACATTTCTCTTGTCAAAAACCTGACATCAGGACAAAATAACAAGACTCCCAAAGTCTATCTTCCACTTTGTTTTGCATCAGGTTTTGTCAGTGCTTTTTTTTGTAAAAAAAAAAAAAAAAAAGGTGCCGGAACTCATACATGTCATACAACCTGCCTTGCCTACCCTACAAGGTTCCATCCAAAAAGGTGCCGGAACTCCGTTCTGGGCGTTCTATGAGAAAAAAAGCCCTGGGTTTTGTTTGTTTGGATCTCTGGATGCTACAGTTTCTAGCTCCGTTTATTGATAAGTCTTAGTTGGTTTATTACAGTGGTTCTCAACCTTTTTAATGCCGCGACCCCCAACCGGTCGTAAGTCGAGGACTAAACAGGTCGTAAGTTGAGGACTAACCCGGTCGTAAGTCGAGGACTACTCAACCGGTCGTAAGTCGAGGACTTTCCCTGCCCGGGAGCGCCGCGCATGCGTGGTTCTGCCCCCTGCGCCGGCCGAGCAGGCCGAGCACCAGCTGGCCCAGCCCAAGGAAGGTAAGGCACCCACCGGAAAAGGGGGAAAAAATGGCGGACAGCCTTGCTTGGCGTCCCCCGTGAAATGGTCGATCGACCCCAAATGGGGTCGCGACCCATAGGTTGAGAACCGCTGGTTTATTATGTAGATAACATACCTGTCCTGCCTTTTCTCCAACAGCACAAAGCGGCTTGCTTGGGTATCTTCTCCCCATCTTCTTGGGTATCTTCTCCCCATTGCAAGAAGTCTATGAGGTAGCCTGGCTCAAGACACTAATGAGCCCCAAGCCAGCTAGCGAATTTCCATGACTGAAAATAGATTAGAATTTCGATCTCCCCACTCTTAGTCCAACAGCTTTACTTTACAGGCTCTGAGCCCATGAAATCTTGTAGTATTAGAATGCTAGTGTTTTCGTTATCAGTAGAGATGTCATCCTCCTCCTTAAACTAGCTGAGAAACTAGATGATATTTATATATTTATTTACTTACTTACTAATTTATTTATTTATTTATTATTTGATTTGATTTGATTTATAGAGCTACTCATCTCACAGCAGTGACTCTGGGCTGTGTTTAAAGATTTAAAACCATCACAGAACTACAAGCTTACGATGCCCCGGTTAAGCAAGTACCCCCCTCCCCCCCAAAAAACATATCATCAATGTCAACAGAATTTGCTTAAAACACGGGTTTGGCTTAAAACACGGGTCTTCAAGCTTGGCCCTTTTATGACTTGTGGACTTCAACTCCCAGAATTCCTCAGCCATCATACGCTGGCTGAAGAATTCTGATAGTTGAAGTCCACAAGTCATAAAAGGGCCAAGTTTGAAGACCCCCTGGCTTAAAACCTGGAGGACAGCTAGATCTTCAGATATGTCTGCAATAGCCTTGTTGGAAACAGACAATATACACATTAAGTAAGGTTCTTAAAGTTCCCATAAATCTCCTTCCCCTTTGGCTACAAGGCAGAAAGATTTCCTGAGGACCATAAGATATGGTATTTTAGAACTCTGAAAATGACTAGAGATCTTCTGTTAGATCTGTTGCCATCTCAGATCCAGCATCCCACCATGGAGAACCTCTTGGAGAAGAAGGCATGCAGGAACCCTCTCAAACTAGTGGTAGCTCTATCTACAGTAGCTTTGGATCTGGTATAATACAACATGGGACATGAAGTCCATAAAATAAAAGAACTAAGATGGAAACTAAAGCACAAAAAGTCAATTTCTTTACTTTTTCCGTTCCATCAGTCTAAGCCAAATAGGATCTTAGCTACCTCATGGACTCTTCCATTAGAACTGTATCATTTTGGTGGCTTGTGTTTTGCTTGACATTACCCAGAAATCTTGGCTAAGCCTTCCATTTTGTTTGCATTCTGTTCTGGATATAGCTAGACCAGCTGGAGAAGGCTGAAGAAGCTGCCAGAAACAAAAGGCTGTTTTTAGCTGTAATTTGTATATCTCAGAACATAAATGAATTAAGTAGTCATCTGCATATGCCTGCTAATTTGATTCAGGGAAATTTCCTCAAATGATAGTACAATTATACACTGCATATCTAATTAGGAGCCACTGCTCAGCTGGTAAATACTAGGGCTGTGCAAAACATTAAAAAGAGGTGCTTCAGAAAACACTTTAGCACAAAGTATCTGTTTTCAAAATGTCAGAGTAGCCACATCCTTTACAAAGGCTCCAATGGCTTCTTCAAAAGTTGTCGAAAGCCACTTCATTTTCCTGGCACTCCCCTAAGAGGTCTATGGGCAGGGCTAGGATACAGGCCCACCATATGGAGTCTCTCCCCAGCATATGGTTTTTGCTCTCCTGCTTTATAAAGTAGTCTATAAACAGTGGCTTTTTTCCACCATTCGTGAACATGAATGAAGTCCCTTTTCATTCCACTTTCTCTGGAATACATTGCTATAATCTGCTCGTCCATCACCTCATTTGTAAACATACCTGTTCTTTGTGTATTCTATTTTTGTTCTTCGGCACTGAGGTTATAATTTTCCATGTATTAACCTCCAATTGTTGGGATTTCCCTTCCTTCCAGTCTTTGAACACTACTTCTTTTCTTCTTATTTGTTCTTTGAGTTCTCTTAATATTTTCTTCTTAGGATTTCTTGATATACTCTCTTCAGATTATGATATTTCAAATGAATATGAGAGTCCATCTGATGAACCATTTTCTTCTCTCTAAAAATAAATCATTGCTTTCTCTGTGCCTTCTTGTTTATTCATATTTGTGTAAAATAAATGTGCTAATCTGTTTGCACACTAACATTTGCCTAGTATAATTTTTTCTTGCTTTTAAATCTTTGCTGCACTAATTTTATTCTCCTTTGTTTATGAGTGCAACTGTGAAATAAATAATTAGTGGGACAGAAATAGCTTTTCCCACGTAACAAATTGCTGCATACATATCAGCCTCTCATCAGATTGGCTGCTGTGAATGTCTGTGCACTTTGGGAAGAAGGAACTCATCTAAAAATTGGTAGATTCTTAAATAGTAGAATTAAATAATTCTGTACTTTTAACTTGTTCTTGAGTTGATGAATTTAAGCCAAACCAGACATTTTATAGATGTTTTGTCAAAAAGTGGATATGGTGATTTTGTACACACATTGCATCTTTGGGATTTTAAGGCATGCCCTCTGTTATCCTGGTTATGTTTCCTTACTCTTTCAGGCACATGCACACAGAAACACAGAGATAACACAAATCAATCAAGAGATGAATGTAAGTTTAGCTCATGGTAGATTGTGGAAATTCCATGTACAAATTGAGCCCTAACTATTAGCAAATAGGTTATTCAATAGGGAATTAACATATCCTTGAATGTCACATAGCGGAATTGCCCTACAAAATGAATTTATTTAACTGGGCTTTGCATTTATTCTGAATACAACTTATTTTGTACTTAGTGGCACATTTCAAAAATTACCCCAGAACAATGGTTTTAGAATAATAATCTGTTTTGTTACAATAGAAATATTCAGCAGAACAGGAACACTCTGAAGCATGATCTGGCCAAAGATTTTTGTTTAATAATAACATCTGCCACTGTGGAATTTGCTTCTTCACACCATTTGCTCTCTCTCCCACTATGAGGAGCTACCCTCCTATGTACAGTAACTAGAAGGGTGCACCTATTTTAATTTGACAAATATAGAATGAGAGGAGGTTATATATACTTTTCAGTCTCCTTTGGGCCCTGACTAAATAAAAGCAGAAGACAGTTGCTAAGAGAACCACAACTGTGTCTACAGATCATGCTAAGACTAGGGGAAGAGATTCTTACCTTGCACTGATCTAGAGAAATAAGTCCCTTTCCAGAATAGTCAGGTGTATATACACAATTCTGATAGCTGCGAGCACTGGTATATTTGTACAAGTTTAGTACGTACCAAGAACAAAACAAGTGCATAGAATTAACAGTGCTAAGTAAAACTGGACCTCTTCACTTGGCAAAACCAAAAGAAAACATAACTCTGTATTCTATTCCTGTCAGTCACCACAGCATTTACAGTCAAATCAATTGGCCTGTCTATCATACAGGATTCATAAATTGTGTCTGCCATTATGCTAGACTTCCCAGCTGAATTGGTGTCTTGACCAAGAGTCTGGGAAGCAGGCTGAGTCAGCAGATTTCGTTCCGATTCCCAGTAACATCATCTGAAGGGGTTTGTGAGTATCAAAGCGCAAGGAGGACATGAACCGTCATTTCTACTGGAAATGTTTCTTTAGTGAGTTCTTAAGATTGAAATGTGTATGAGGGAAGGTAGTCAATGCTTTTAATAGTTGCATAAAAAAAGGGATTTCAAAAGAGGCTGTTTATGTGATAGGAAACTCCATGTCAAGCATGCTCTGACCTCTTTGACTATCTATTTTCCCCCTGTTTCATCAATGATAATTCTTCACCATCCAGCATTTCTGAGGCAGAAAGTTTCAGTTCAGTCTTCATGGAGACAGGGGAAGGAGAAGACAGAAAAATTAAGAGAGGCTCCATTCTTGCCTCTTAAAATTTCAATGTAGAATGCCAAGTGCATGATTTGTACTGAAAGTAAAATTTATTGCATCCTCAATCTTGTTCATTATTTGCAGTTCCACAACCCTAGAAAAAAAATCTCTTGTTGATGCAAATGAGGTGGATGCTAAATCATTAAAGGCTGCTTGAAAGGAAGAGCATGGTCTCCACAATCTTCCCTCTTGCATTTCTTTATTTTCTGCAGCCTTTTCTGCTCTTGAATCTGACAGAGTTTTCAGCCTCTTTCCATAATCAGGATCTGGTTCCCTTCATGAGGGAAAGATACACTGCAGACAAGACGCATCCTGCCAGATGCCATCAAAGACTGGCAGTCTTGTATTGATGCTTTCTCTGGGCATAATCAGTGTAGCTGAATATAAGCCCTTGCTCATTCTTTTGACATCTAGTTTCCAGGCAACCACCAGGGGATTGGGAGAGGAGAGGTCCTGTTTCCACTCCTCAAAAATTGTGCGAAGAAAAGCTCACATTTGGCATCTCCTAATTGCTGTCCAGAGTCGGCACTTGACTGAGCTATGCTTAGGCATTTCAGTCTTGCAGAAAAATGTTATTTGCTATTTAGGCACAAAGAGAATCCAGCCAGCCTTATTTATATAAAGTGATTAAAAAGACTCCACAGACGTCAGAGTGAGGACATGGGCAATTGTGACCAAGGGCTTTTCTGAACAACAAGAGTCATTCATTGTCCTCTGCTCGGCTTTCTTCCTCAAGAACAGACTCCTGAAGAAGATCCTCTTAATTCTGTGACCTTTTTAGATCAGGTTACACCTCCCCACCCCCATCCATCTCAGTGTGCTTGATGCAAAAGTTTACTTTTCTTCTTACAGGTAGAGAGCTTCTGACCCCTCATTGTAACTGCGTCATTTATCTAACATTTAGAATAGAATAGAATAGAATAGAATAGAATAGAATAGAATAGAATAGAATAGAATTCTTTATTCACCAAGGGGTTGGACACACAAGGAATTTGTCTCCGGTGCATAAGAGTGTACATACAAGTAACAGTGATAACCATAATTATAAACAACATAAAATACATTTATCATAAATCATAAAATACAACACTTCATGATAAATCATAAGATGCAATACTTAGTGATAGTCACAGAATACTAGCTAAGCAAACAACATAAATCATACTAGGATACTAGAAAACCAATATAAATTGTAAGATACAAGCAACAAAGTTATAGTCATAAGAAGATAAGATAGATAATAGGAAAGATGAGGAGAATCATAGTAATACAGCTTTACTAAGTAGATTGACAGTGTTGTTGGAATTAGATGTTAAGCAAAGTGACGGCATGGGGGAAAACTGTCCTTATGTCTAGTTGTTCTGGTGTGCAATGCCCTATAGCACTGATGGCGAACCTTTTAGAGACTGAGTGCCCAAACTGCAACCCAAAACCCACTTATGCATCATCAAGTGCCGGGCGGGTGTGGCCCATTGGGTGGGCGTGGCCCATTGGGCGGGCGTGGCCCATTGGGCGAGCGTGGCCCATTGGGCGGGCGTGGCCCATTGGGTGGGTGTGGCTACAGTGGTAACGGCAGACTGGGTGGGACTCAAAAGTTCAAGCAATCAATTCCAACTTTGCAAGATCTTTTTTTTTCCCATGAGAAGTTGAAATTGACTGAACCTTTTTTTTTTTTGCACATGGCGGCGGAGGCCTAAAGCGAAAAGGTTTTATAAAACCCAGCTGAAGACCTAGGACTGGGGCGATGGCATGCGTGCCCACAGAGAGGGCTCTGAGTGCCGCCTCTGGCACCTGTGCCATAGGTTCGCCACCACTGCCCTATAGTGTTGTCTTGAGGGAAGAAGTTGAAATAGTTTATGTCCAGGATGTGAGGGGTCTGTAGATATTTTCACAGCCCTCTTTCTGGCTCGTGCAGTTTACAGGTCCTCAATGGAAGGCAGGCTGGTACCAATTGTTTTTTCTGCAGTTCTAACTATTCGTTGAAGTCTGTGTCTGTCTTGTTTGGTTGCAGATCTAAACCAGACAGTTATAGAGGTGCAAATGACAGACTCAGTAATTCTTTTGTAGAACTGTATCAGCAGCTCCTTGGGCAATCTGAGCTTCCTGAGTTGGCGCAGAAAGAACATTGTTGTGCTTTTTTTTTTTTTCCAATAAAAGATTTTTATTATTTTCATCATAAAGAAAAAACATACAAATATAACACAAATATAATATGAAACCCACATCCCCCCCCCCGAGACTTCCCAAACCTAATCCCAGGATAATATTCAAATATAAGTAAACAATTAATAAAATCTCTAACTCCACAAGGTATATAAATTCTGCATGAATAAGAGAAATA
>NW_015386228.1:781952-813802 GCF_001527695.2 Protobothrops mucrosquamatus
TCTTTGATTTGTCCATACACAAGCCAAGAAAAGTGTGGATCTTTCTGTTTCAAAACTTCAAGTGGTTTTAAACACCAATTACCACTACCACTCTGATATAACAAGTCCTTATAAGGTGGCGCCTCCATTATCACAAATCTAGGTATGGTCAAAAAAATATGTGATGGTATAACCCAAATTGGAAGTTTAACATCAAACTGCTCGGGGGTCGCATAACTAGTTAGCATGCCAGAGTCTCGTTCGTTATCGGAATTAACCAGACAAATCGCTCCACCAACTAAGAACGGCCATGCACCACCACCCACAGAATCGAGAAAGAGCTATCGATCTGTCAATCCTTTCCGTGTCCGGGCCGGGTGAGGTTTCCCAGTATGTTGCTTATTCATTGTGAAATCCAATGTGAACTTAGTCTATATTTCATTGAACAGTTTATTTCAAAGATATGCTATATCATTGTACAACATAGAGTAGATGCTAGAAAGCCAAGGATGGTTTTAGAATCTTACTGCTTTGCAAAAAGAAACTATGAAATGCTGCTGTATCTAATATATTTAATAATATATAATATTTTGCATATGTTATTATATAATTGCCTTTAGATAGAAAGGCAGGCTATATATTATCAAATAAAATTGAATAAATCTCTATTAAAGAAATGAATAGATAACTTTTTAGTCCAGGTAAGAATAGGTAATATTTTATTGCATTTATTGAAAGTTAATTACAATAGAAGATGGACTAACATTTTGGTGTAGGTCCCTTCTTCTATACCAGTTTCCCCTATCTTGGCCTTATGTGCAAGAAGACCATATCATTATATGATAAAATGCCATAAAAGCAGGGAGACCTAGTGTGCTTCTATAGTGACTGGATGCCTATGTCTGGAACTGAACTGCTTCTTGTATCTGACATCCTCATTTCCTGACAAAGGCCCTCAGTGACTTCTTGAATCTTATCTAAGGGCTAATGTTGTTCAAAGGCTGCTGTTTATTGTTATTGTTTTATAATAAATGTCCAGCTTGTTTTAAAGAACATAACAATACAAAAGGAGGTTTGCAAACAGCATATCAAATGTAAGATATAATATAATAATAAACATTATACAGGAAATTTGAAGAAACGTGAAGGAGGTGATTACTTTGAGCCATTGTTATTGTTAGAAATTAGGTAATGAGTAAGGTTTGATCTTGTAAATGGAAAGCAATGACTTCCTGGTCAGAACAAATAAACTTAAAATTGCTGTTATAAATTCTGTCCTCCATTTAATATATAGTAGTGGTTCTCAACCTTAGCAATTTTAAGATAGTGGACTTCAAAACTCAGAATTCCCTAGCCAGCCAGCCTGGCTGGAGAATTCTAGGACTTGAAGTCCATCCATTTTACAATTGTGAAAGTTGAGAAACACTGATATAGAGCATACATTCTATGAATACACAAAGAACAGACACCAACTCTATATCAGTATATATAAGTATGCTACTCATTAGGAATGCCAGTATATCTGTTAGTTATTGCCCTCACAGGTAATTGGCCAATTTGGGCCAAAGTGAAACATCTTTCCTGTGAAATGTGCAAAATATTTTAAAAGTTATTTGGGAGTGGACTAAGGAGAAGTACAGTAATTACTGATTTACAGTGCAGCTTGATTTCTGCTATGGTTTTATCAGGAGCGAGAGCAGCTTATGATGGAAAGGAAAAGCCTCAGTAAGCCAAATCAAGATTGATTTGTCATCTTAAGGAAGATTCAAACCCATCTAATAAAGTAAGGTGAACCAAGGACATTCCCCAAAGAATTTGCTTCAGCCAATATTTAAGATTGTGTACAGTAACTGCAAAGGAGAGCTGGCCTAATTCTAAGAGAATAAAAGAATTGAGAGTGGAATAAAGAGTTTAGCATGAACTACATCTAGGCTGGAAGCATCCCTGTAGATAGGTATCTGCACACCTACATAGCATCAAATCCAAAAGGTTAGCCTTGAATAGTTTAATGGCTGCCATGTTCATTTGCATATGTAATAATGTCAAAGGATGCTTTTGAGGCTATAATAAGGAACCTTCATGCTTGATTGACCCAATGAGTAGAAAATTCATTTTTAAAGATAAAATACAAAACAGAAAAACAAATGAACAAATGAACAAACAAACAGAAAATAGGTCCAGCATAACCACAAAAAAGAAAGAAGATTGGTGTACAAGACAGGAGAAAAAGTGACCCAAATATCAAATAAATTTAACATTAAACTAGAATCCACCCTGGCTGGATACTTAAAAAAAGAAAACAATAAACTATCTTCCCATTTTATGGATGGATAGATAGATAGATAGATAGATAGATAGATAGATAGATAAAAAAGAAGAGTCAACAAATAAAGCTAAAAATTACACTAATCTTCAAATCCCTCTGTTAACCATCTGTTATCATATTTAGCATTCAGACAGTCCAGAAATGGCTTCCAGTCTCTTATAAAATTGTCTAGTGTATTATTTCTGATCAAAGCAGTTAATTTTGTCATCTGAATTTTGTCATTCAGTCAATTTTAAAATCCATTCTTCAACAGTTACTATCTCTTTTCCTTTCCAGTATTTGGCACGTACAATCCTCGCAGCAGTCACCATGTGAAGGAATACTGATGAGTACAAGATTCAAAATAAATACCTAAATATTTAAAAAGGTCCATTTGCACAAGTGGCACACGGATGCACGAAATCATCTCTGAGATTTCTCCAACTCTATGGAATGCTTTTCTCCTGATAGTATGAATAACCCCATTTATTCCTGCATTTCATAAGCAAGTATAACCATTGGTAAACCATTGGCATGATTTTACCCAATGGTAAAGAATCTGCTTTTTGGGTGAAAAATCCTTTTTTAAATTCCTAGCATCTCTAGTACTACCTGGAAGAGACTTAAATCTAAAATCCTAGAATGTTGCTTCTTCCAAGCAGTATAAAGGAGATATAACCTAGTGCAGATATAACCTTGGGCCTTTTATGACTTGTGGACTTCAACTCCCAGAATTCCTGAGCCTGAGGCATGCTGGCTGAGGAATTCTGGGAGTTGAAGTCTACAAGTCTACAAGTCATAAAAGGGCCACGTTTGAAGACCCCTGACCTAGTGCCTTCTTGGTGTTTTGGAATATAGATCCCACAACACATGCCAGCAATGATTCATGCTAACTGGAGGCAGAAGGAAATTGAAAGCCTAAACATATAGAGATCAGGTTAACAAACTTGTCTATACAACAATAAGAGTGAGAAGAACAAATTGGTTGACTTTGCATAGGCTAGTTTCTTACATTTTTCTGATATACCAGAAGCATTAGCAACAACAAGAGGCAACTGAACTTCGTACATTTTGGGTGCAGATAGGACAGGATAAGAGCTTTCTTAGATCACAGCTCAAACCCTCTCTATTTGTACAAACATACTCATACTCCTTTACTAGCTGAGGTGTATAGACTCAGGACCTTAATCTCTCTTTTGAAAACAAATCAGTGAGCATTCAAGCTGATTTTTGAACTTTGAAACTACCTCCTAACCTCATAGTGATAAGACTACAGTAATAATTTATCAGGAAATCAAGAAATATTCTTCTGTAGTAATGTTCGATTGTATTTCGTTTCAAATTTATTTTTATTTCAGCCCTTTTACGTTTTTCAGCGCTCCTTCCTCTTTCCCAGTGATTTGAGAAAACAGTAATGTACATATACATATACACACAAAGAGGAAGTCCATCTAGCAAAAATAAAAATACTGTACTTTCAGTGCTTACTTTTATTTTCTAGAAAGATTAAATGCCAGATAATCCCATTCATTGCCCAGTGTTCATTTTTAAATTTTAAGCTAGAATTATATTGAGATTCTAAGCTGTATGCCTTGTTTCTACATCTGTAGTAGGTTTTCTACTTTCCTTCACAACTTTACAGCAGTTCCTAGATACTTCCCACATGTAGGTAGGGCAATTTTTTTCATTGTAAACAGTGTTGATAAATTGTGTGTTTACTTAAAGCGTAACTGTAAACTCAATAAAGTAGCCAGCAATAGCCAGATTTTATTTATACAATTTTATACTTAAAAGAGCTTGCAGAAGAGAACAGATTAGTGAAGGATAGAGCTAGGGAGGGGCATGTATAACTCAGGTGATCAAAGTTCATTGTTCTGAACAATTAATACTGTTTTTCCAAAGGTTGTTTGGTGCAGTCTATTGTGGGACTTGTACAAAAATGTAATTTTACTATCTTAATATGTTATTAGACCTTAAACCACTCCCCCATCCAATCAGAGCACAGCCAAACCCCATCCAATCAGAGCACAGCCAAGATCCTTAACCAATCAGAACACACCTCAACCCAATCAGAACACAGCCAAGCTCCCACCAATCAGTTCAAACCCCACTGGCAGTTAAAAGGAAGAAACAGCTGCGATCACACATTACTCCTAGAAGCACGAAGCTGAAAACACCAGCCTGAAGATGACGAATGGGACTTCATCGAAACGTCGCCAAGACACTTCCAATTTTACGCGGGAGAAAACCCAAATAACCAAAGACCTACATATATATATATATATATATATATATATATATATATATATATATATATATATATATATATATATTATTTAAAAATNACATTTTCCAGACTCTCCTCTACAAGTTCAAGTCTATGTTCACTTGCTTCCGCTCTTTCCTCATTCTCCTCCACCCTTTCTGCTACTGCATCTACGTAGTCAGCCAGCCCTTTAAAAGCAGTTGCCACACTCAAACAGAAATCCTCCTGTTTCTGTGATAAATCTTGCTGTTGTTGAGATAAATCCAATTGTTGTTGTGGTAGTTGGTCAAATCTATTTTGCATTTTAACATCCATCTCTTGAAACATCTCAGTCATTTGTTTAATAGTTGCAGACATCATATCCTGCAGCTCTCTGCCAGAAGACGGTGGAGACGAAGAAGATGGAGGGCGTGACGGATGAGAAGTCTTTGAAGTTGGCTGGGGTGTCTGAGACATCGGAGATGTATATTTTACAATCGAAGGCACAGTTTTTTTCGAGGCCATATTTGCAATAAAGTCCAAGTTATTAAAAAGTCTTGTAAGCAATTCAGCCAACGCAGATAGTACACCGGTTAAAAGTAGTAAAAGTTCCAAACCGAAAATCACTTTCACTTCTTGCTAAAAAGTATCAATCCAACGCCATTTTAAGTTCACTTTCCCTCAGTCCACCTCAAGTACAGGGAAGAACTTTATCCAAGTTAGAGTAAAGTCCAAGAAAAAAAAACAGACTTCCAGGGTCGGTTCGTCTGCTTACAGGAAAAAACTCACAGTTCACTTTAAATTGCAGCGGTGGCGGCGGCTTCTAGCTTCGCTAACGCGAAGGCGTCCTGGATCGCGGAGAAGCCCGGGGCTCCGGAGGAGTTCTCACCTACATCGTCCACAAGGGACGACTCGGGAACTCAACTCCTACCCCGGGTAGCTCACCTGTCCCCCTCTGCCCAGGGGAAAGGTATCAAGCCGTTTGACAGCTGATGCTAGCTGTCAAAACGGCTTTTACGCAGAAACAGGCGGGAGGCAGCTACAGCTGAGTCCGATGAGGTCGCCTGCCACCGGAAGTCTCATTGTTGTGCTTTTTTGTTGTTATTTTTGATGTTAGGTGTCCATTTTAAATCTTCAGATATTATAGAATCTAGAAACTCGAAGGTCTCTACTGTTGATACTGTGCTGTCTAGTATTGTAACCAGTGCTTTTGTTCTAAAAAAAAGGTGCTGGAACTCACACACGTCATACAACCCACCTTGCCTACCCTACAAGGTTCCATCCAAAAAAGGTGCCAGAACTCCGTTCTGGGCATTCTATGAGAAAAAAAGCCCTGATTGTAAGAGATTGTAGAATAGTAGGGTTTTCCTAATATCTACTGTCATTTCTACAGATTTGAGTGTGTTCAGTTCAAGATTGTTCCTGCTGCACCACAAGGCTACTTGTTCAACCTCCCATCTGTATGCCGATTTGTCGTTGTCTTGAATGAGGCCAATCACTGTTGTATCATCTGGAAACTTCAGTACTTTAACAGAGGGATCTTTTGAGATGCAGTCATTGGTATAGAGAGAAGTGAAGAGAGCATATACTGTAGCCCTGGGGGGGGGGGCTGTGCTAATTGTACAGGTATCTGATGTGATTTTGCCTAGCTTCACTTGCTGCTTCCTATCTGTTAGATTTGCCTCCTTAATAAGTGACTGTGGGAAGAGATAGGAAAAGCTTATAGAACACATGAAAGGGAGCCTCATCTGCAATCTTTCTGACACTCATGGGATGACCCAGGAGTGTGGGGCAATGCAAGCCTCATTTGGAAGCCTCCACCACCTTCTGAGGCCTCTGCTTCTGTGCTGTTTTTGAAAAACAGCAGCTGGATTATTTGTTTGTTTGTTTGTTTGTTTGTTTGTGTATGTATGTATGTATGTATTTATTTATTTATTTGGTTCATTTATGCTTTATTGTGTTATGCCTTGGATTCTGTTCTTTGATTTTCTCATCCTTTAAAAATCTAACTTGAATTTCCAATGGAAAAACAAAGCTCATGACTCCTTTGCCCCAAGTCCAGGCTCCGTGTGCAATCACACACACAGGGCTGGGTTGGGTCTCTCTTGGTTTGCTTCACAGCTGAAGCCTCAGTCCCACTTCACTACCTGCCATGTCTTCTCATAGAACTGACATTTTCAGTTCTGACACTTCCACAGCTCCATCTGGGGATTAGTGGCTGGATATTATCAGTGATGGAGGCTGTTTATCATAATTAGGCTCATGAAGCTCTGGAGCATTAGACTCTCCCTTCCCCCCCCCCTTTTAATCAATTCTGAGGGGAAAAGAGCAGAATCTAATAGCAGAAATAGGTGACAGACTGACCTGACTGACTGATTGGCTGATTGACTGATTGATGGATTGACTGATTGATTGATTTTGGTCTGCCAGGGTTCGTCTGTAAAGCCAGCCAAATTGTGCATGTCTTCTTCATAGGGATAACCCCAAGGTTGACCTGACTTGGACATGTAATTGGTATTACTGAAGACATTTGGTATTTTGAAAAGACGAGTATTATTTTGACATTTTCTGTAATTCAGACCTTTTCCAAGGCAATCTAAATTGACAGTCTTGACAGGGATATTTCAAATACTGCAGATATTATAGTGCTATATCATCTGTAAGTGCATAGGAGAAAAGTTAGATCATAGGCAGTTTCCCACATTTCCTGTTCCTTGACTGCAGGGGGACCTCAGAATTACTAGATCAATATCTTTTCATTTTTATTTTTAAGCAGTTTTTATTGGATCTAAGGTCAGCGTATTTTATGGGCATTTGAAATATGCAACAAAGGAATATCCATTGTGACTGTTACTTTTATTGTTGATATCTTTTCTCTATGTCTTGAAGCTCTCAAGTGACTGATGAAAAAAGAAAGAAAAAACTAAAAAAAAATAGAATCTGTTCCAATAAATCATACACAAAAATGAAAGCACACACACATACACACACAACACACACACACACACACAAAAAAAACACACACACTGAAAGGTTACATTTGCTGTACAGGGAAAAAAGAAAAAGGAAGTGATTTAAATCAAGTTTTCACCAACATAAACCTAAGTTTTCTTCCCCTGTAAAATAAGCTTTTCTTACTATAGTCCAATCTTGGGGAAGTTTAGAATTTCCTTTCCATTTCATTTGGTAAAAAAATTGTGCTTGTTGTTAGGAGGTGGTAGAAGGGGTTGCTGTTCTCACTTTATTTTTTATCTTTCTTATTAATATTTGTCTCTCCCTCTCTAGCCTCCCTGGCTACTCACAGATCCTGATTAAAAAAAGAAAATTTGTGAAAAGAGTTTCTTTATGATATATTCCCTTCTTAAATCCTAAGAAATTAGGGAAGCTGCTGGCTGCCAGAGAAATAATCATAAAAAGAGAGGCAAGATACTCACAGTGTGAAAATTTCAGCCAAAAAATCTTCTCAAGGGAAAAATAATTGAAAAAAGGCAAAGCCTTCTTTTTTTTAAAAAAAAATTGATCCTGCATAAGGGAATCAGCAACTAAATTACAGTACATGGTTCTCTCTCAGCTATAAAAATCTAGTCTCAAGCCCACTTTATTTCATTGTGAAGGGAGAAAAATACAGAGAAAGCTCTCATATATTCTCTGAAATTCCTGAGAAAGTATATATGGGAAAAGAATGATATATCATCCCTCCATTTATTCATAATGGTTGGAATATGGAGTCTACTTCTCCCACAAGAGATGAGGTTAGTGGGAGCCCATGAATTATGTTTTTCCATAGTGGTCCTGAATGAGAACCACTTAGGTGTAGTGGTTAAGGCATCAGGCCAGAAACTGGCAGGCTATGAGTTCTAGACTTGCCTTAGGCCCAAACACAGTGGATGATGGTGGGTCAGTCACTCTTTCTCAGCCCAAGAAGTGGTAAATCACTTCTGAAAAAACTTGCCAAGAAAAACTGACACAAAAGCACAAAAAAATGGTTCTGACTATCAAATAATCTTCTATGTGGGCACCAGAAACATGGCCAAACCAATTATTCCACAGAGTGTTTGAAAGTTGAAATTGCTTGGTTGTGTCAGCAATTATGTGTTGTGATTATTGTCTCTATTTTTCAAAAGTGTCCTTCCAACATTATTTCCAGTATTAGAATATTTTGATACATTCTGTAATTGTAAATAAAGGTTAATGATTTTCTCTTTTAATTGTAATCTTTAGTTCCTCCCACTGTTCATTTTTCAAATTTTAACTTGTTATGTTTTTAAAAAAAATCAAAACAAAACATTTTCCCAGAGGAAAGATTCTTTATAATTAACTCCAAGATTTTATTTCAAATTTATCTGGACCCTTAGTCTATTTTTCACTTTCTAAAATCAAAGTTTTAATCATTTTTCTGTTTATTCTCCCCCCTCCAAATTAAAATTCTTAAACTTGTAGTTATTTTATTTTTACTATGTACTGAGGGAATCTCATCTGCTGCTATGAAACCTGTTGGTCCAAGGGTTCCTAATAGCTGAAAAGCAGTTAACAAGCAATTTCTGAAGGTTACTAGAAAAGCAATTATGCAAACTTAGTGTCCTTTCAAAGGAGCTGACCATGGTTTGAGCAAGATGGCTATTCCCTTGTCTCCACTGTCTTGTGGTCTACAGAGCAGCTTTCTGGAGCATTTGTGGGTAACCTCAAGTTATCTCCTTGTTCAAAGAGGTTTCAAAAAGCTGGTGTTATTCACTGGCTCTTGGTTGCTGCAATCTTCAGCTCCTCTTTTTGCCATGCTGTCTTTTTAGACTGCCATTTCTTTCTTCAAAGTCAGTTTGTTTGATTTTTTCTTGCTTGGAAAGTAGATTCACCTCCAGTCATTAAGAATATCTCTGGTAACACCTATCCTTATTTTCAAGTGAATGGTGCAGAGAAAATGACTAACCAATCTAGGACAATGTCCCAGAAAGTCTCCTCACTTCTGCTCTTTTCCATGAGTTGTATTAGTAAAACTTCAGTTTCCTCAGAAGTCCTGTTCACTAAGCTGACATTTTGTTTTGTTTTATTTTATTGAATTTGATACTGAAGTTGTTATTCTGGTCTTAGCCATTTTAGTTTTCTGTTCAGTTTCATGCATTTTGCATCAATTGAAACTATATGGAGTTCCTGACATTCTTTCTGACATACATTCCAACACACTGCAAAATATTTTAAACATCACCACTATAAAATATCTGAGTCCTCTCAGTGCTTTTTGTTGTTGGTATTTGCTCTTAATAGGCATATACATGCTGAAGAACTTCTACAAAAGTAAACAACAAAGATTCTTTTTCTCTATTAATTCTTTATTAAATTAAATTTTAAAAGGATGCTTATCTATGGATTTTTCTTCTAGTTAAGTTCTTATGATACTAATACGATTACCCAAATTACATAGTGAACCTTTCTTTGATCAGTTCTATTCTGAACAGCAGCTATTATATCACACCACCAGGCTATAATATGGCAGGTATGGTATTCTGTATAGAATATATTATATATATTATATATATATCACACATATAATGGCAAAAAGGGAAAAGCCATGTCTATGTACAAAACAAAAATTCCAAAATTATAGACAATGGTAAAGTGTTTAAAACTTGCTGTTGGAAATAATGCAAAATTGAAAACAAACAACAAGTATCCAAATAAATGACTGGTGTTTAATTATTGATGAATATCAATGAAAAGCAAAAGAATGAATAATAAAATGAATGAAAGTAGAGTATCAAAACTTATAAAATGGATAAATAGAAAAAGAAATCTGGCATATCTTATAACATATCAACATTGCTTAGCTCACTGTAAGATTTACAAATAAAAAAAGCAAACAAAATGGGGAATAGTAATGTTGTTCTGATATTACCTTGAAAATTCCATCAGGAATGGATTAGTATCTATGTATTTCATTATTCCTCTCTATCCTACTTGTACACAGTTATCCCAAATGTTTATTTTCCTTATGTATTCCAGTGCTGCTCCACATAGGCCTCTCCCATGTCTTCCTGGTGTAACTCCCAAAATTTCCACCAATGGGTTTCCAGCAAAAGAGATTATCCAACGCTTCCTCTCCAGATGTTTGCTAGGTAAACATAAAAGATTTTGTGTTTACATATTATCCATTAACATTCTTCTGGTGATGCTGATTGAAGGTAGTAATTATAAAACCAGATGGGGGATGTACATACCATCTTTGACATCAAGCCCACACACTGCTGGGTGGCATATTTTTTTAATGAGAGGCCAACTACCAGCAGGAAGATCAGCAAAACAATTAAAAACTGAATGTCTAAATCTACCACTTGGCTTATTGCAGGTGAAAACTAAATGCTTTTGGCTGAAGCATTTGGCAAAAATAAGTGGAGTATATGGGAGCCATTCCAAGCTAAAACTGAGATCCCCTTGTTACAACATGACAGCAATAATACAATAATTAGATGCAATCACCTTTATGTTCATTGCTGAAATCCTTATATATGAAAGGGTTCTCTATGCAATGGATGCTATGTTTGAAATTAATGTAGCACATGGATTTTTTGTCTGTGTAGACTCTATATTCACTATTACATGATGCTGAAGGCTATCAGATGCTGGTATGGAATCTCTGTAGATATTATTTATTTATTATTAGACTTCTATGCTGCCCATCTCACCAAGGAGATTCTAGGTGGCTTACAGATATGCATTTAAAATATCATATAAAACATTAATTAATTTGTATACAATTTAGCAATCTGGAAGCATTGTCAACAGTCTTAACATGAAGGATTATAATAGCTCTATTCAATTTTAGGTCCTGAATCTCCATGAGTCAGGAGAAATTCACAGATATTGTGTAAATAAGATTCAGTTCTATCTTAGTTACCTGTAAGAATGAGAATGACTTATGATTGTCCTAAGGCCAGTTTTTTGTTCCCAAACTGTAGACTTCAATGGTTGTTGGGACTACAGTTCTTGAAATTCCTGGCTAGCAAATCTGACACAATAATACACCAACTAATGAGTCCATTCAGTATATCTCAGCCATTGAGTTTGATTGCAAGGTAACTATTGACATTGTTAAAGGCTTCATAAACTGGATAAACAGTTATGATGTTCATAAAGAAATATGGAAATCCAATTGCTAATAAATAATGAATACTATCAGGCTCTGTATGCTATTCCACAAATTTCAGTATTACACAGAAAGGGAATACTGTTTAAAACATTACAATAACTTGGAATAATTCCAGTTTTTCACTAATACAAAACTCCTGGTCTTATTGCTGTTTGGAAAGTTAGAAATTTAGTTTCTTTGAGTCCAGATGTTAATTCCACTATTTTCTTGACTCCTTGGGGCTATTTTATCTTCTTTGAATAGGTTAACAAATGTGTCAGACCTCAACAGATGAGTAGGATACTTTGTTTGGGAAAATCGGTATTTAAAGAGGTGTAGATAACCTAGTAGAGACAGCAAATGGGGAACAAACACGAGGTGTGAAAAGTGAAATGGAGATGAACCAGGCTTACAGCACAAAGTTCAAGATCTACATATGTTTATAGATGAGTTCCACTCCAAATGCCAAAGAGATGCATTAAGTTTTCTATAATCATTTTAAATGCTTTAATAGTTCATAACTTAGAGAGGATATGATTGGGAAGATCACATTTTGCTCTGGCAAGCACATTAAAGTTGAAGTGTCATGGATTATTTACACAAAGATAAATCTCTCTCTTAGACAGACTAGATGCTAAGTCTATTACTTCAGCAAAGCTCTTATCATAGAGGTAGAAGCATAGTATAAGAGCCAAGCCCGAGTTTGGGGAAAGGGTTCCTTGGACTCAGTAAATAGAAAGAATTGTTCTCTGTACATGGGAAGGCAGATTCTTATATCAAGCTGCCAAATCAGAAAGTTTCTTCTCGTCTACAAGAAAGTGTTTCATACCCACATTCCACTGCTTCTTCTGTGGTTTATGTCTCTTAATTACAAATGCTGGAAACCATGGATGTTGTTTTTTATAACTTTTTTCCCACTATTATTATGAAATGCATATTCTTACCCAGGAATTTCCAAGCTGTGAAATATACCGGCATTTTTCTGGCATTTTGGCAAGGTATCAACATATGGTGTGTTATGCCATAACCCTGCTTGCAATATATATTGTTAGGAAAGAAGCTTTGGTAGAAGGTAAGCTTTGGTAGAACTAAGGAGAAACTTCCTGACAGTTAGAACAATTAACCAATGGAACAACCTGCCTCCAGAAGTGGTGAATGCTCCAACACTGGAAGTTTTTTAAGAAGAGACTGGACAGCCATTTGTCTGAAATGGTGTAGGGTTCCTGCCTGAGCAGGGGGTTGGACTCGATGACCTCCAAGGTCCCTTCCAACTTTATTATTATTATTATTATTGTTGTTGTTGTTGTTAAAAAAAAGGATAAAGGTAATGTCTCCTTCTAGTCAAACTTAACTCCTGATGGCTTCACAAACATATCTATACAGTTTTCTTGACAGCATTGTGGAACTGGGCTGCCGCTGTCTTTCTAGGATGGTTTTTTAATTTCCTAGTTTAGTTTGTGGCCTCAGGATTCCCTTAGGAGGGCCCACCTTGTTTTCAGTTTCCAAGCTCAGAAAAGGTTAACTAGTTCACGTATAAGTGTGCATGTGTTCGTGTGTGCTGAACAACAACAAAGAAAGATTGGTGGATGGAAGGCTAGAGAGAGATTGAATTTCTTCACCTTTCTCTAGTTCTGATTAAGCTCTTGGCCCCTAAATGATTTGATAAAGAAAAGGAAGACAAATTCGTGCTGTAAGAATCTGAGACAGAGAATGTTTTTTTCACCCTCACTATACAATATGCCATTGTTTCTGATAATATGTTATATTGGAATGCAGCTTATCTGGTCTGGCACTGAACACTGAGAACACACTGTTGTGATGTTACAAATTACTTCCAGGCTTTATTTAGAAATGATTGGGTTTGTTCCATATACAAGAAGATAATTGTATGAAAGTAGGTACAGATTAAAATCAAAGCAAAATAAGTCTCAGCGAACAATACTGTATAAGCTCATTAAAAGTATTACCTAAACACTTTGAGTAATTAAAACATTTTTTTTTCTCACTGAGAAGATCATCCTGAGACAATTCACATTTTTGTGCAAGGTCAGTAGGTTGCGCCATTTATTAATTTGCATTTTACAGGCAGACCTGGTCCAGCTGGACATACTTTGACATGGGCAGAATTGCCTCAGTTCATGAATTCTGTTGCTGGCAAACCCACTTTGGACAGACACATCGGATACGGACAATTTTGAACTAAATAATTGCAGTTGAGGAAGAAGAAATAGTCACAATCATAAAAGCACAGTTCCCATAACTTATCAAATTGAATCCATTGATGCATGATTACATATATTTGTCACCTGAATATTTATTTATTTGTTTAATCAATTTGTAAAGCCGCTCAGCAGATTCTGGATGGCAAATAATATGAAAAATAAATAAATATTAGAAGTTTAGAAGGAAACTTAGGGAGTACCAGTGAAAAAGGAAAAATGGGAAATTTGTATAAAGAATAGTCCCACTTCCTATTAAACAGGGACCTGAGAAACAGTTATAAATATTTTAAAAATTAATGTTGAAGAGATAACTTTAGGACTGATCTTGCCATTTAATAGAATGATGAGGGACATATAAAGGCAAGCAATGAGATCTGAAAGAGGCACTGAGAAAGATGTTGATCCTAGTATATACAGTATATATGGAAGAAGGTCCCCATGTAGACTTTACTTCAAGCAGTAAATTATCTTGGGCTATTATGGAAGATTTGATTCAGGAAGGTATAAGACATTATTCAGAAATAAAGAATAAAGAAAAATGGCTATGTGAGTATCAGTAGCCCATAGATCAGGGGTGTCAAACTCGCGACGTCACATGACGTGTCTCAACGTATCACAACGTTTTTTCCATTGCCAGCAATGGGGTGGGCATGGTTTTGTCATGACGCATCTAGTCCGCGGGCCGGCAGTTTGACACCCCTGTCATAGATGATAAGTAATGAAGCATCCCATTCTATCTAAGAATATAGACTTATTCCCAGCATCACAAAAATTGTTCTCTTTATTCACTGCAGCTCTATGCTAAGGAACATTAGGCTGTAATACTGCTAGTAGGGTTGGTAGTTAACCTGCATTGTCTTTTGACTTTCATAAGACTGTAAACATGTTATCTAAATTTAGAAACATACTTGTAGCTCACCTTCCTTATAAAAATTGTCCATTATTTTGTCTCATTGTCTATATAGCATCTTTTTGTTAATGCTTGGCAATTTATCCAGAAGACCCCCATAATAATGTGGAGGCAGACTAATTGATCATGGAAGAAGAATACTATCTTATTCTTCAACTCTTCTGTGGTGTAAAATATAGGATATCTCTTTTCCTAGTGTAAGCATGGTATACCTGAGTTTTAAAAATGAGATCTTCATTTATAAATGTAAATCTTCCCAAATGTTCTGTGTTAGAAAGAAGAGATGATTTTGAACCTATCCTTGATGCTCAAGTCTGAATTAATGGTGTATAAAATATGCCTTATTAGTCCCACCTCCACTATGCAAATTAGAAATGGCATTGACAGCTCATTGGCTGCTGCCTGTTATTTCAAGATATACTATCATAATGGGGGGCTAGAGTCTCCAGGAACAACACTTGTCATCTGCATTTCTGACTTCTGCATTAATACCCATGTATTTTGACTTCAGCAATAAGCAGCAACAGAAAATCAACATAACCAGTTTCTTATGGGAAATCAACATGGATGATAAGTTATATACCACTAGGCCTATTGTTCTCTTCTTTTCCTCCACTGCTGTTGGGGACTGCTTTTGCATTAAGATTTGTTCCAGGCCCTATAAAAATAACTCATATAGTTATCAAAGAATAGCCCCCCCCCAAATCAGATTTGGACAGTATTTTGATACCTATTCCTGGTAGATACATGGGAACATCAGATGGAAATAAAAGTCACAGGCAGAGACTGGGTTTGTGAATGTTTCTTTGTTCCAGGTTAATCATTCATAGAATATAAAAACCTGAAGTTTAGCTACGGTAGTTGTTTATCTGTCTATTCAGAGTCGTAAATGCTTCCCACTTACCTACTCACTCACTGCAATCAGAAGCAAAATGATCTGCTGCTGCCTAATCCTTTAACACTGGAGAGGTCAGGGACAAAATCCAGAACTTTCTGCATGTGACGTTTGAGCTCTGTGAGCTATGCTTTCTCTACAACTGTAACCTAAAAGGCCAAATACATTGACAGTTCAAGAATTAACCAAAAAAATAAAAAAAGGGGGGGGGGGTTGGAGTCATCAGTGAATGCAAAGGACATTATTCCAAGGTGCCTGGAAGGAGAAGAAACAATAAGATGATCAATGATGCTCTGAAGAAGAAGAAAAATTAGGTTATACTTCTCAATGTGGATTACAATTTGTAATGTGCTTCAGAATTTCAAGATGAGACCTGGACTAAAAAACCCTCTAGGTTTCCAATTTATTATATAACAATGGGTCTCAGGAGGACAGCAGAGTATCTGTGATATATTTGGCTTGATGCTGCTGGGTCCTGGAGCTCTGTATTCTAACTCACATGAGGCTGCTATTAACATCTTATTGCCAATTATAGGATGGTGTCTTCTTCCCTAGACATGACTGGTTGATGAATCTTAGAGAAGAATCCTTTTTAAGAGATTCTTGTACCTGTAGGTGGATTATGGATGCCAAAAAAGACTTCAGCAATAGTGAAGAGATTGATATAAGTGTGAAGCCTACTACTTTGGGATATTATGTAACTCAGGGTAAGTTTATCACAGATTATAGAAATGAGTTGTCTATATTAACTGCTATATTTCCTCCAACAGGAAACCAAAGCCTTTTTCTCCCCTGGAGATAATTTCTGCTTTCCCTCAGAAGCCACACTTTTGCCTCAGTCTCATTTTTTTGTACTATCTGACACTTTTGGGATTTGTAATCCAATTAATGGGGAGGAACCAAGGTGGGAAATGTTGTCTCATATGGATATAAAATATTTTGTGATTTACACTAAGGCAATTTGAAGTGGCTTAAGCGTAGTACTCTGTATTCAAGTATGGTTTCTGGATTTCTTTTCTTTCTTTGATGGATCACCTCAGTTTGACATTTTTATGCTGATTTTATTTTTGTGGCTTTTATTCTAGCAAAATGAAAGCTGGAACAATAAATAGAACCCAAGAAATTAAAGCAGAAGACATCCTATACCACAAACTAGTTCTGATATACTACTGAAATAAAAACAGTACTGGAGCAAAAGATCCAGGACATCTCTAAACTCTTGGTGTTCTTACTTGACCAGTGGGCATGTCCATCTTCTTTGCTGTTTCTGGACAGGACCTAACATTCCAACTTGGTTTTGTTTCCCCATCCTGACAGGTTTGATGCAGCTCTATAAGACCCAACAGCTTTGTGATGCCATCCTGGTAGCTGAAGGCAAGCATTTCCCATGTCACAGGTGTGTTTTCTGGATTTAGAGATCTCATAGTTTTTAAAAATTGTCCTGAAAAGCCAAGTCATGTTATATGTAATCTGCAACCAGGTGCTTTATCCAGGATTGTAAGATAGATAAACTAGGGCTGAGAACATATTAACAGCAAGATGTTGCAGTTCTAGGCTGCAGCTGCAGTATCTATGATACTCTTTGTCACAATGGAGCTCCCCATATAATTTCCCTTATAAGCCACTCAAAGCCATTCAAATGCTTCTATGCAGCTCGTGCTCCTGTCAAAGCTTGAGTTATTTACTTTTGGCTAAGAAACTTTTTTCGTAAAATTAGCATAGCATAAATCCCATTCCTCCTCCTAATAGTTGAGATTTATGTAAATGAAATATAATTAAAATTAATAAAAATATGCCTGGTGTGAAGAAAGTGGATAGAGATACCCCCCATCCTCTTCATAGTATGAGGTTACAGGGTCATCCAATAAAAGTGATTGGCAGAAGATTCAAAGAAAACAAAGTCCTCCTTTCTATATTGCATAATTAATGTACAAATTTCATTAACACTCATTATGTTAGACAGCTTTAAAGGAGGATTAGATATTTTCAGGGAAGATCAACCAATCAATACATAAACAGTTAATAGAAAAACAGAATCTCTGTATTCAGGGGTACTAGATATCAGCTTCTAGAGGAAAGCTTCTCGTTTTCATTCCCTCATGGTGGACTTTGAGCGACCACATTGACTGGCCATTATGGAGAAGACAGTGTTGAACAAGATGGCTTGATTAGTTTGGAACAGCATTGTCCTTCTAGTTGTTCATATGCATGTATGTTTGTATTTGAATTTATCAGCCACTCAACCCCAAAGGACTATTTCAATATTTAGAAATATTGATATTAATACTGATGTTAAATTGTTTGTATTTAGCATTCTTATAATCTTGTAAAATATGGAGCACTTTAATAGTCATGGAACATATAATCAACCTTCCCAAACTTCCCAGTTTCCAAATCAGCAACACCATACTTCCCATTTTATCCCAAACCAGCAAGGCCAATATCTCTAATGATGCAGGATAATAAAAGTTATAACCCATTATTAAAGTTCTCAATTTGGCAAACTTGATCTAAAGTCTCGTTCCTTCATACCGTATTCTCAGATTTGGAAAGATTAAAAAAAACATACCTATGCTAATGTTAGCTACCATTATTGAAGACAAACAATCATCCAAGGCTGGCTTTAGCATAGATGTAAGAACTCAGGAACTAATGAAGTCTGCAGCAAAACTATAAGTCTTGATGGGTGGGTGGAGGGGAGGACGGGTGGAAGCCATCAGTGACAAGTTATCTGTTCAAGCATATTAAACAGTCAACTTTTCCACTTCTCAATACTTCAAAAGAAGTTTGAGACCAGCCCATTAACACCTGCACTTCTGCCAGTCATGAAATGTTGAGAAAAAGACTATCTCTATGCAGGAATAGGGGAGAGGGGGAAAAAGCTGGAAGGTGGACTGAAGCTAGTCCCTAAGTTCTACAGAACCATTAAACATACCAGATTGGTTGCTATCTGAGCATACTTGGCTTCTGAGCATTGCTGGTATCATGATATAGGACAGGTCAGAGCTTCAAATTTTGAACCCAGGCAATTTTTACATTCCAATTTTATGTTTGTCCTATTTTTGTTTCATAATCATTTGTCTTTAAAAAAAACCCAACAACACCTCATGGAAACTTATTCAGTGAGTATTTTTTCCTAATTACTGCCTGGTGGACAGTTTTTGGTAAGGAATTGCTTTCAGGTTCAGTGCATTTTTGCACACTGATTTCACTAATATAAAGCTTTACTATTTTGCATTATCTATTTATGCGTTTCATTGCAGTTCTTTTTTGAAGAGTTGCATTACAATATTCAAATCATTAGAAATACCAACTGATAAAAATGTTGTGATTTGGACAATTTTGGGGAAGTGTGAATTAAATTTGCATGGACATGCAAAACTCAGTAATATTTTCCTTATCCCCATGTAAAAGAATCCTATACAGTCAAAAATGTGTATCTAATGTTTAATGCAAGGTCACATTCTTACTATTTTGCTGCCTCTCTTTGTAGGGCATTGTTGGCTTCGTTCAGTCCATACTTCCGTGCTATGTTCACCAGGCCCTTTAGAGAATGCTGGGAAAGGCAGGTTGTATTTGAAGACATGGCCTCATCCATCCTTCAGATAATCTTAGATTATCTCTACACAGGACGATTACTACTTACACCAGAGATTGCACAAGATCTTTTCACAGCAGCCAACAGGCTTGTCATCCTCCCACTGCAGGACATTATTGGCAGGTAATTTAGGCTAAACAGAATAATGTTTTGGAGCTGAAATTGGGGCTGTCTGGGAAGGTGGATGAATCTTTAAAAGATCTAAAAGCAAAACATCCTTCAACCTGTAAGATAAATAATATTTTTATAGAACACAATTAATTTCATATTTATTTGAGACATTTGAGCAAATAATGTGTGATGGAATATTCAGCATGACTGTCTGAATGGGTAACAATGTCTGACAAAGTAGCTATATTTATTTTGCTCACATATATAAAGGGAGAGTTTGGAATTTCATTCTTACCTTTAGTACTGCATCCAGTGGTGGGATTCAGCCAGTTTGCACCAGTTCAGCAGAACCGGTAGCTAATTTTTTGTTGCCCAGGCACAGAATGCACTTCCAGAAGTGGCATCCACACAGAGAACCGGTTGTTCACATATTTGAATCCCACCACTGACTGCATCTTAGTTCTTCCTATGTGCCCAAAGAGTTTATGATCTTTTCATTTATGGTTGAGACAATACATGTTTGTGATATATTAGCAAAATGAATGAAAAATGTCCTAATCTATATAGGGCTATGTAATTTGTTAATATGGGCTTTGCAAAAAATATCACAAGTGCTACTACATTATCAATTAAAGTGACATTCATGTAAATACAGTCATTGGAAATTCCAGCAATTCTCATAGCAGGTTATTACAACTGATTGTCTAATAGAAATAGAATGTTTCCATAATTGAAATTGGGAAAAATAGAAGACGGATCCATAGCTAGTCTTGCTGCCATCTCTATTTCTGCCTCAAAAATATGCTGTCTAAAAATGAGCAGTATTCATTCTGTGGTCCTCATCTTGCAGTTGCGATTGTATATTTCATTTCCCCCATTATTTTGGATTTTTTTTCTTTATCCTCATATATTAAGAATGTCTGTTATCTGGTAGAAAAAAATCAAGATGACCACCATGATGGATTGAGTGATGCTCTGGCCATCATCTTGCTTTTTTGACCATACCTTGCAGACATCCCTGATATACATGGTTAAAAACCTCCATTTTATTCCACTCACTCCAGTCTCCTGCCTTGCCTTTGCTAAGGCTTATTTTGGCTCAGGTCCTGCATTTTGCCTCACCAAGTGCTGACCTGCTACAGAGCAGCCCTCTTTCTCTATTCTGCCCAAGCATTCCTTCCTTTCACTCCATCTCCAAGGAGACTCAATTCCTAACCCCCACTTGTTCACCGAGCTTTCTGTGAGGTAAAGTGTGCTCTCAATTAATGGGTTCTCTCTCCAATGAGTAATCATTCATGCTTGATGTTAAATATTTTAATCTTTTATTGACTCTGATTTAGATTTATGTTGTAGAACACTCTGAGATTAGGGTACTCAGCAATGTATGAATGTGTCAATAAATACAAATCAAAAGCAGCGTCATGAGGGGCTCGTACTTAACTTTATATGTAAGAGAGCCTGGTGGGAGGCATAAATTATTTTGCTGACCACTCCTTTGTGAACATTTTGTCTTTTTATAATTGCTACAGAAAAGATAACATTGTGCCCTTTGTCAAATGTGCCTCAGTAGTTATATTTGATCTTTAGTGAAGGGGAAAATTGGCCCATGTCTGTGGGCATGGTGGATAAGCCATTCCACTAATGAATTATGCTCCTTCCTTCCTTCCTTCCTTCCTTCCTTCCTTCCTTCCTTCCTTCCTTCCTTCCTTCCTTCCTTCCTTCCTTCCTTCCTTCCTTCCTTCCTCCCTCCCTCCCTCCCTCCCTCCCTCTGTCCTTCTTTTCTTTTCTTTTTTCTTCCCTTTCACTTTTTGCACTCACTAGGTTCCTAGCTGACAGCATTTCTATGGACAGTTGCCTAGAGATTTATGCTCTGGCCTATGCTCATAATCACCATACTTTGCTCCGTGTAGCCTCACGCCACATCACCTTGAACTTTGAGCCTCTTTCTGAACACGAGTCCTTTCCAGGCTTAGATCTCAGTACAGTAAGCAGCATTGTCTCATCAGACCAACTTCTTGTGTCTTCTGAGCTAGCAGTCTACCAGGCTGTGCAGAACTGGGTCAGGTCTCAACCAGCTGAGCACTTCTCACTCATCAAGAAGCTGATGCAACAAGTTCGACTTCCACTTTTAACTTCTGAGGAGATCACAAGAGTCCAGAAGGATATTATTGCAGAATATGGGCATGCCCATTTACAATGGGAGCAACTGGATGGAGTAGGAAGGTTGCTGAAGAGTGGAGGTCTCAGGCATGGCATGTATGATGACTGGATTGTGAGTCTGGGTCTCTTTGTAAGCAACATGCAAGGAGGAGTAGTGGAACGTTTGAAAACTCATTTCCTGGGGTTCAATCTACAGACAGAAAGTTGGGAGGAGATACCACCCTTGATGTATCTGGATTCCTCTGGCTTCTTGTCTGTAGGGCACAAGCTTTACGTATCTGGAGGACAAAGGCTTAATGGTTCTGTTTTATGCAACCTGCATGAGTTTGATGCTCTTACTGGGAGATGGATGCAGCTACCTTCCATGTCTGTACCTCGACGAGAACATGGTTTTCTAGCATGCAAACAGAAACTATATGCTTTGGGAGGCCGGAGTGGCCGAAGTGTGCTTGATTCTGCAGAAAGTTTTGACTTAGAAAAGAAGACCTGGTCTCCCATTGCCAGTCTACCCTTTGCAGTGAGTCATTTTGCCTCTGCTTCACTAAACAAAAAGCTCTACTTAATTGGAGGGTTCTCTCATACAAGAGCAAATGGACTTGCCCACCGGGGCATCCTGATTTACAATACAAGCTTAAATGTGTGGAATCAGATGCCATTAGCTTTTCAGTGTTACAAATCAACTGCAGTGGCAATGGACAATGGCATCTTTGTCATTGGCGGACTTGTTGAAGAGAGCAGTCGACGTGAAACCCCCGGCACTGTAATCAGAGCTCTGATTTCTGGCACCCATAAATGTTTTTTCCTGAGCAAGGATGGCACAGTGAGCCAAGATGTGGCCATCCCAGACCTTCCTATATTGGTCTTGCCACCTTGTGCTGTGCAGTGGCGGAGAAGAATCCATGTGCTGGTAGGCAATACAATTTACCAGTGGAAACCTGGAGAGCCACACTGGACAAGGAGTCGGAAAAGTGCTCCCAACACAAGGGTGACGTTTCTAACTGTGGTTAATGGAGTGACTCTGAAGGTGCCAAAGAAGACTCTGCAGCCCCTTTTACGGGAAGCCTCAGCAGCTCTGACAGCTCTTTGGGTGGCTGACAATTAGGAGCCTTTTTGGCACTTTCAAAATCTTGAGCCGTTTTTTCAGTATCTTAGAGTCATCTTCTGCCCTGAATGAAGAAGTCCACCATATCAAGCTGCTAGCCTTGATATTACAAGGGCAGATTTCTTTAGAAGCAGGATTCAGTTACACTGAAGCACTTGAGAAGGGGCTGTCTGGCCCAGAGGAGTGGACTGCTGCTGAATAAACTCCATTCCTACCTTCAACTCACTTTACTTATATAGTTGTTCTGAATGCAATATGCAGTGCTTTTTTTGTAAAAAAAAAAAAAAAAAGGTGCTGGAACTCACACACGTTATACAACCTGCCTTGCCTACACTACAAGGTTCCATCCAAAAAAGGCGCCGGAATTCCGTTCTGGGTGTTCTATGACAAAAAAAGCAATATGGTACAAGGGAAAGATTAGATGTTTATTACTGACAGAGTACTTCCCTTGGGAAAAATAAGTGGGTTTTCTCTCTCTGACATCCTGTATTTATTTCAGAATTTAGAGCTAGAGCCTACTCTGGCCTGTGTGTATTCAAAAGAAGAATGGAGGTAATTTATGTAACACAATGTTTTGCAAGGTCCTGTTTGTAATACAGGAAAAGTGGTAACTGATTCTTAATAGAGAGTTGAAATCTATGGCTTCTGAACCATTTACCTCTTCCTGAAAAATAAAACAGTGTGTGTTGGTGGTAAGACATCTGTGATAAAAGCCATATTTTCAAGTGATATGTTAAAACATCAGTTTAGAGTTAATGTACAGAAATGGGTTATAAGCCCATTATTTTTCAGGAAAATATCTTCCTAGGAAAATTAATGATGAAATCAGCTTTGTTTATTTTCCCACACCGTGATAACTATATAAAATTACTAGTCCTTATAATTAAGGTTGCATGTCTAAAAGCAAAAGTTTTTCTCTCACTGTTTTCCATCTTGTTTCTCTACTGGTGCTTTTGCTAGATTACTAACTATAATATCTGTGCCTTGTCCTACCAAAACCATTTTTTACTCCTTTCAAGTGTGTCCAATTCTTGGGGACCGTCTGGACAAGTGCCTGGAGTTTTCTTGGCAAGAAATGATTTGCCATTGCCTTCTTCCCAAGGGTGAAAGGAAATGATTGGCCCAAGGTCACCCAGTACTAAGGCGGGATTAGAACTCACAGTCTCCTGGTAGTATCTAGCCTGATGCCTTAGCCACTATATCAAACTTGCTCTCACTACAACTATCACTACTACCATACCCGCACTTAAAAAGCTTAGTCTTAGATAGCATTCAGATGAACTTCTCTGTAGTATCTACTTCTTTCATAAAATGACGTGGGGCATGGCTAATTTCCAGAAGACAGAAATATAAATATAAAACAATTTCAATAGGTTACAGAATTAGGGTAAAGTAACAGACAAAAATCATTATGCACTTGTGGACTAGAAGTCAAATCCATATCCATAGATCAGGAATATGTTGGCAATAATACTTATAAAAAAGATCTTGGAACTTAGTTACAAACTGAATCTGAGTCTGCAGTAACATGCTGCTGAAAAACAGGGTATGCAGTTCAGCAGAAGTATAGTTCCTGACTCATGGCAATAATAATTCTACTTCATTCTACATTAGTTACACCTCACCTCAAATTTTGGGAAATATACTTGAGGGGCATTCAGATGAATTCAGAAAAGAGCAATGAGGATGATCAGGGGACTAACAGAATAACAGAGTTGGAAGGGACCTTGCAGGTCTTCTAATCTAATCCCCTGCTCAAGCAGGAAATCCTATAGCATTTCAGACAAATTGATTGTCCAATCTCTTCTTAAAAACCTTGAATGTTGAAGAACCCACAACTTCTGGAGGCGTCATTCCACTGATTAATTGTTCTAACTTTAGGAAATTCCTCCTTAGTTTTAGTTTAAGGTTCTCTCCTTGATTATTTATTTATTTATTTATTTATTTTATTTAATTTATATGCCGCCCTTCTCCCGACAGGGACTCAGGGCGGCGCACAACACATTTAAAACCAGAACATATATACAATCCCCCCCTTAAAACCGAATTAAACCGAATTTTAATGTTGCGTCTTCCGAATATTTAAAACCCAATGTAAAATCCACCCTAGGTCAGGTCCGCTTGCTGGAAAAGCCATGTCTTGAGGGNGGAGACCCACTCTGTGGGAGCGTACCGGTCTGTGGGAAGGAATCTGCGGCAGAAGGCGGTCTCGGAGGTAGCCGGGTCCTATGCCATGGAGCGCTTTAAAGGTGGTAACTAATACCTTAAAGCGCACCCGGAAGGCCACTGGTAACCAATGCAGCTCGCGCAGCAGCGGTGTCACATGGGAGCGACGAGTCCCTCCCAAAATATATGGAAGAAATTGGGAAGATTCCTTAACCTTGAATACAGAAGACTCAGGTCACTTCCAGATGGTAACATTAAATAGATACTGTATTTACCAATTCTTGGTCTGGTATAATAGTATGCTAGCATATATATAATTAAATTTTATTAGATTTTATAAGGGTAAGAAAGGGATAGGGTCGGTATGGGTATTGGGTAGGGTTGGGGAATAGGGTTAGGATAGGTACAGTAATGGGGTTGCCCCCAACAATCATTCAACGCTTTAGCAAGCGGACTATCGTCCAGGTACAAATATTAAATAACAGTAATTAATCTAATATTAAACAATTGTAATCACTAAAGATAGCAATAATCATGAGAGTGATAGTTAATCAGTAAATATCATTCAGCCTATTAAATTTCACGTTCCTTTCTCGCTATATCATATTGTTAACCATTGATAAAATTTTTCCCATGTTTTAAAATAAACTGAGTCTTCTTTCTCTTTAATCTCTAATGTTAGTCTATCCATTTCTGCACATTCTAAAGTTTTCGTAATTATAATCTGGTCAGATGGTAAATTTTAATTTTTCCAAAATTGGCTAGCATATATTTTCTCATTACCTTTGCTCATCTCTATTCTGTAACAGTATACGTAAGCTGGAAGTGGTTCTATCATTACTAATGTGTGAAAAAGAAAAGTAAGGAATAGGTGAATTGTCTTAGTTTCATTCTCCCTTGAATCCGACAGCAAGAAAATGTGGGGTTATGCTTAGAATAGTGTCTTTAGCTACTTGTCAAGTTGTCCTACTAATAGGTCTCAGGCAGAGGTGAAGAAATGCCTTCAGTGATCCTGTTTGGCACAATCCTTCCCCCACACCCGAGACTCTCAGACTATTTCCTAACATAGGACTACCCTCATCTGAAGGAGTGTTATACCTGGACCCAGATATAGCCTGGTTGACTAGTCCAAGCACAGAGGAAGAAGATGGGCTAAAGTGGAGAGTAATAAAACTGAGTAAGTTCTGTTCTTAGCTACATCTATATGGAAATGGTACTGCTGGCAAGGAGTGACCAAGGAACACAGTTCTGACCCTGCAGCCAACAGTATATGAAAGTACATAGTAGAAAGACACAGGGAGCACCCAGTTGTGGTTGCCTGTGCATAATAACAATAATCATCACCATGGTACCTTCTGCTGTAAAATTCAGAGTGAGTACACAAAATGGCACCAATCCCTAAGTAATTAAAACGATAAAAGTAGTTGTGTTTCTCTCTCTCTGTGTGTGTGTGTGTCAAAATTATATAACTGCCCATCTTGCCAGAGTATGTCAAGTCTATATGCATTTGAAACCTCTGGCTGGAAGGAGCAACAGAAAATCAGCAATGTATCGAAGGGTGACAGAATTGGCGACACAGAACTGGCAAAACCACCTCTCTTTTCCTGATTTATCTAAAATCGTTCAGCAAGGACTAGCACCAGACATCTTAAAAAAGCCCAGGGGTTCTTTGCAAAGGATGCTAAACTCGTGTTTATTAAGAATTTGTGTAAGACCTTACAAGCCATTTGAGAAGCACCAATCAGGCATTACACATGCAGATGCCTTTGTGGAAAGTAGATATCTGGCCTCTCCTGCAACCAAGGAAACGTGGCCTTGAAGGGCTGTGTCCAGTGGCGCACTCGTACCATCTTCCAAGAACCGATTATTAAAGTTTCTGGGATTTTTCAAGCCATATTTTTAGTATGCCAATCAGCTGACCAATGGCTAGCAGCATGACGTGGTGGCTAATGGAGCTGGCAGAGCTGGTTTTTAAACATTTACCCTTTACCAGCACACCACTGGTTGTGTCCACCAACTAAAGAGAAGAGACATACTTGCAGCATAGCCTAAAGAAGGCAGCAGGAGCTAGGCAGATCCCAACTTTCAAAGAGGTCATCAGTCACATTGTCCTCAAAGTAGGCTAGAGCATATCAAAAAGCAGTCTAGGCCAGCCAAGGATGACTCATTCTCAGTCTCAGCTATGGACTGAGAAGAGACATAGGCATTATGAGGAGAATATGGCAACAGAGTCAATCATCAGGTATGTTTGCATTGTAGTTATGGGATAGTGAGGAAGAGCCCAGAGGGAGGATGCAGTAGCTCTCCTCAAATACCTAAAATGATATCAGACAGAGGAAGGCAAAGACCTCTACAACATCAACTGAATGAAGAAAGATTCAGCTGAATGTTAGAAAAATATTTCAAGAAATAAGAGAAGCTTAACAGCGGAATCAAATTGGTGAGCTTCCTTTCTAACTGAGACTGGATGGACTGAATCTGGATTCTTACATGTAGCAAGATGTTGTATTCTATGGCACAAAGGCCAGTTCTGTGATACTAGCTGGAGATGCAATTGTATCAATAGTTAAAAATAATTTTATTTTCCGAGGCCCTTGTTGGACATGTTCTGGTAGTTTTCCTGGCAACATTATGACAAACGTTTCTTAGTATACTTAGGAATGCTTTTTCAATTCCTCAGCCCTGCCTACCTGCCCAGCTATGCCCTGTTGATTTCCCATCCAAATACTAATCAAGTCTGACCCTGATTCACTTTTCAATATTAGCCAAAGTTAGCTAGAAGTTAATAGCTGGGTCTTTAATACCCACATTTTTTAATCACTGGAGTGGAGAGAAGCATTCTCAATGCACAGGGGGGGAAAAGCAATCTGTTCTCTATTTTTGATAGACCCTCAAACCAAGAAAGACACATAGAGTTACTTCTTAGCAGTGTCCTTTATTGTTCCTCACCAACAGACAGAATCGTTGCCAAATTAAAGCAACTACTTCCATCATATCCTGAGAATTGCTAGGGAGGAGCAATTAACTCTCTTTCTTCCAACCAAACTAACTAAAGTTCATTTTCTCTTGGTCATCTGGAATGCAGCCTTCCTCCCTTCTGGGAATCCAGACTACATTCCACCACAAATTTTGCTAGTAGGTTTTGCAAGCTACAGGTAGTTCTCAACTTATGACTGGTCATTTAACGACTTGGAGTTATGCTGTAAAGCACTTCTAGACATTGTAAAGTGTCACGCCTCCCCTCCAATTATATGACTGCATTTCCAATCTTTGGCAAATGACTCACATTTACAATTGGTTGCAGCATCTCACAGTCATGTGACTGCAATTTGCACTGTTTTTGTCAGATTGTAGCAGTTTTTGCTGGTTTTTTTTCCAGCAAAAACACAGATTCAGACTTATGACTGTGTGATACACTTAACAACCACATGATTTGGACTTGCGACTTTGTGATTCAATTAATGATCCCCATAAACGTTGTCGTAAAATAGTATGCAGTCACATGGCTGCCTCAAATTACAATCCATCATGAGATATAAACAAAATTCCAGTCTCAATTGAGGTCGTAAATTGAGGATTACCTGCATCTTTTCAAAGTACCTTTCAATATCTGCAGTTAGCATAGACAAATACAATTAGTCTGCAAACTATCAGGCAACTTTAATTTGGATTAAATGAGCTGATGGCCCATTTGTTTCCCCGAATCATATCTCGGCGATAGTATATCCTTGGTTTAAATTTAATACCTAAAGCAAACTCTGCTGTTCTCTGTCTAAGATCAATGAGATTTCAGAGTCAGAAACTTTTTAAAATTGCATTGTGCTCCCTGGAGTCTCACTTCTCCTGATTCTTCTTCTTCCATCTCTCATTTTAGGCCGCTGCTTGCTGTAGGGAGTCTGCCATTCTGTTTCTTTATCCATCATATGCACCTTCTCAGTCCCACTGAGACTGTGCTCCTCCCTCCCTCCCTCCCTCCCTCTCTCCCTCCCTCCCTCTCTCTCAACACACACACACACACACACACATCATAAGCATGCTCATTTTAAACAAGAACAAGCATTAATGGTGTGCCATAAATTATGCCCAGCAGAGCAGTCAGCCCCCACTGAGGAGTGACTGCAGGTAGGCAGGCGAAAGCTACAAATAGCTCTACCTGGTTTCTCTTTGATTCTAAGCTTGCCTACCTGCGTCATCTTTTATATTTTATGCTGCTCTTACCAGCATCTCCACCAAAGTAAACAGCAGACTGCTACAATATAGTAATCCTTAACAATGTGCAGGGAAATATCGGCTTCCCACCAGAACCTCACTTGTTTGCCCCTGCATTCTGCAGACAGGGTTCCCCAGGAGAGTTACCATGAAGCATCTCCAAATGTTATATCTCACAGCTTTATGTAGCCACCTGCACAGCATAGTAATGGCCACCTGCTCACTCCCTCAGCTATAGGAAAGCACACCCACATCAAGCTGTTCAGCAGGAAGATTCATTCTTTGCGGCAATAGAAAAAGGACAAAATAGAAATAGAGAAGACCTTCCACTTGAGTGAGGAAAAATAAATCCACAAGAAGAGCCTTTTTGAAAATTCCATGGCGTGCCTGATCATTCACCCTGAAAAAAATTTAAGGAAGCCATAAAATTGTGCCATGCTGTTTATCGCAGTGTAATACCAGAAGGAGAGCTAGTTTGTTATAATGGTTAAGGCAACAGGGTAGAGACTGGGAGAGTGGGAGGTCTAGTCCTGTCTTAGGCATGAAGCCAGCTAGTGACCTTGGGCCAGTCACTCTTTCTGAACCCTCGGAAGCAGACAAAGGCAAACCATTTCCAAAATTTTGACATGAAACTGCAGTACAGGAACTTGTCCAACCAGCTCCAGAAGTCAAGCTGTACTTGAAGGCACAACCCCCACCCCCCAAAAAACCCCCACCCCCCAACCTCCACCCAGAAGAGTATAAAACAATGTGCATAATCTGAACAGAGGCATAAGTTGTCTCCCAGCTGCAGAATTTGGGATGCCTAAGTCTACATTCAAACTTTGGCTTAAATTGAATTCAGGTAGTCCTCATTTAGTGACAGCCATGTTTAGCAACAATTCACAGTTATAATGGTGCTGAAAAAGTAACTATGCCACCAGTCCTCACATCTATGACCTTCACAGGGCTGGAAAGGAAAGTTAAAGTTAAAGTCAGATCATAAGCACAGTTGCAGTTTCACTTAGCAACCACTTTGCTTAATGATCAAGTCACTAAACAAGGACTATGAGTATTTCAATCAGCAGAGGTCAATATCACCAGATAGAGGCTTGGAGTAGAAAAACAGGACCAGAATTCAGTAAACGGGCTCAAAGGAGCTGAGTCTGAACTGAATTTGAGTTGAATGTGTGACTCTTGTCACTGAGTGGCTTGCAGAGATGCAAGGGCTGAGGTTTATTTTTGCCTGTCTAGTCTGTTCAAGTGGTATTGATGCTATCTATATACCAGGGGTCTTCAAACTTGGCCCTTTTATGACTTGTGGACTTCAACTTCCAGAATTCCTCAGCCAGGCATGCCTGGCTGAGGAATTCTGGAAGTTGAAGTCCACAAGCCATAAAAGGGCCAAGTTTGAAGACCCCTGGTATATACCAAAACTGAGCAGTCATCCCAACTATGGAGACTGTTCGCTCTTGGGCTGTAAATAAATTTTAATCAATTGTACCTGGATGAATGGTTATATACCTTGTCCATTTACTATGTAGCAGATAGAAAACTTGAGAGAAATCTAACCAGGATTAGATAAATGTAGCATTATAATGCTGAAAGTTTCCATAAACCCTTGATTCCTCAGTAGTTGAAAGAGTTCATTGATAAAAGAGCCAAGGAGATTTCCTTTCTCCGATTATTGCTTACTACAGTTATTTATCTGGTTAAAATCCATTAATAATTATATTACTTTAATATTAAGTTCCAAGTGTCATTTATAATAATATATAACAATGTTTTTTTATAAGAACATATAATTTGACCTCGTGCCAGGCCGAAGGGCAATAGCCTTCTCACATTGTTTCTTTCCAGCCACCCTCATCTAAGGATCATATCATGCCTCGGATTCTGGTAATAGAAACAGGAAGAACAACTGATAGGCTTTACTGTTCCAATCTCCTTATCAAGCCATCTAAAGCAATCAGCACATGTTACAAAAGTGAATGCAGTGTTTTTAATTAGGTATTGAATAAAGAAGTTCCTTCAGTTCTTTATCCTGCCTCTTTCGACATTTATCCTTATTGGATCACCCACAAAGTGCTAATCTGATGAAAAAGGGGGAAAGACACTCTCTCCATTTTTTCCTAATATGATGCATAATGTTACAGCCTTCAATCATGCTATCATTATTTCACCTTTTATATACTTAGCACGATAGAGATTCTTTCCACATAGATGGAAGCGCACATTCGTATTTAATCTACCTACCAAGTTAGAAAAATTATTTCTATGTTGCAGGCAACAAAGGTCATCAGTTTAGTGAATTCATCTCATTCTATCCTTATAGAGATCTTGGGGGGGGGGGTCAATGTCTTAATATTTGCCATATAGAGGTAGTCCTCGACTTGCAACAGTTCATTTAGTGACCATTTGAAGTTACAGCGGCACTGAAAAAAAGTGACTTATGACCATTTTTCACACTTAAGACCATTTCAGAATCCCCGTGGTCACGTGATTTACATTCAGACGCTTGACAGCTGGTTCATATTTATCACGGTCTCAGTGTCCCGGGATCATGCGATCCCCTTTTGCAACCTTCTAACAAGCAAAGTCAATGGGGAAGCCAGATTCACTTAACAACCGGGTTACTAACTTAACAATTGCAGAGGCGCCATCTTATAAAGATCTGCTATATTTGAGTGGTAGTGGTGAATGGTGCCTCAAATCAATAGATGTTTTGAGACGGAAATATCCAGACTTTTCTTGGCTTGTGTATAGACAAATTCAAGAGAGATGGCGAATTGATAAAAAAACTGCTTCTTTTATGGAAAATGGGAATTTTTTGAAACAAGTAAGGGATGATG
>NW_015386228.1:814029-818252 GCF_001527695.2 Protobothrops mucrosquamatus
TTCGCATCTTGCTGAAATGGCAAAGATTTCGGCTTATTTGAAGGATCACTCAAATGAACAATTTTTATCAATATGGAGAAGATGGATTGTTTATATTCAAAATAAGCATAGAATGGTGGAATATAGGTTAGGTTTTTAGATAAAAAATTTTCTCTTTTTATACATATATATATATTTCACCTACTTATGTAGAATTATACTTTGTGGAGTTAGGGATATTAATATAAGGTTACTTTTAGATGAATAGTATCCTGGGATCAGGTTTGGGAAGTCCGGGTGGGGGGTGGGGGTGGGGTTTCAATTGTGATGTACTTGTGATGTGTTCTTTTTTTTATGTTGAAAATAATAAAAAAAAAATTTTGAAAAAAAAAAACAATTGCAGAGATTCAATTAACAAATCTGCCAAGAAAAGTCGTAAAATGGGACAAACCTCACTTAACAAATTTCTCACTTAGCAACATAAATGCTGGGCTCAATTGTGGTCGTAAGTCGAGGACTACCTGTATTCCTATTTTTGCTTCCTAATGATCTATAAGCAAACCTGGGGGGGGGGGGTTTGTCAGATGACTGCTACATGTATTCGGATACTCTTCAAAATAACAACAGACACATATATATTCAGAAGCCCAGCCTCTCTAAAATAAATAATTTCATATAAAACATTCCATTAATGTAAGAACTGAACCCTAAATATTAGATAATTGCATATGTCTGCTTTAATCCTCTCTTGTTTTAACGGATTTAACATGCAAAAAGAAAAAGTAGCACCCAAAACATATTTATCTTATTGGTACCATATCTACTCCACCAATTTCCAAAACAGCTCTAAACAGAATATATTCAAATATTGCAACAATTTGGGAGTTTTAGACACTGCCAATACTTCTGGACTATATTGTTATATCAAGCTCTGTTTTAATTTAATATTTTGCAATTTTAAATGTTCCAAACTCCCCTTGCAATAACTCAAACAATTTAAAAATCTCATTGGCAATATGCTGATCTGGAATACTAATAACTCTCTTTGCTGATGACTTCCAAAAATTTTCAAACTGTGATTGCCCCAGAGTGTAAGTTTGTCATGCAAATTAGTATTAAAATTATGTTTTCAGCTCAATATCTTCCAAATTTGCTTTGGAGACTTTAATTTTGGAAATATAATAGAGCTGTTGTTAAAAGTGGGACCAATTTTTGCCAGATCAGAGACAGGACATAATAACGATAATTCAGATAAAGAAAATCTAAGAGTTTGTCCTTCCCATTAAATATTTCTTACTATTAATTGATTTAAAATAACTTATAGGTATTACATGTTGATACTTTTAAATCTCTCTCTCTCTCTCTCTCTCTCTCTCTCTCTCTCTCTCTCTCTCTCTCTCTCTCTCTCTCTCTCTCTCTCTCTCCACCTACCTACCTACCTACCTACCTACCTACCTACCTATCTATCTATCATCATCATCATCACAATTTGGACACTGAAGGCATTCCCTTAAGAGCATTAGGAGTGTCAAAAGGCAGAAAGCCAGGTCAAGTGATAGCTTGTCTCAGATGTTTATGTCCTTTTCCTCTAACTAGAGGAGTCTTTTCTTTAAAGAAAAGATACTAGTTTTTTTTTCATTTAGAAGTTTTCTCAATTCATCCAGTTCCATCACTTATTTTATTACATCCATTTTGACCTAACCTGAAAGATCAGCCACTGTATTTAACAAAACTTGTGGTATTTTTAATGTTTAGAATCACTCCTTTTCATAAAAATGGAAGAAATAAATATCCAGAGATGAACTAACATAATATACTTTCACTTCTTTCAGTTAAAAAGCAGAACCAGATTTCATATCCATTACACTACACTGTATTATGCTATACTATCTTTGTTCTAATCAACCCAACCTGAAAGCAACTGGTTTTGTGTAACATGTACAATATAAATCAGGAAATCTCTCATTTGAATCTCAACTCCACTAGGAAATGTAATTTATAGAATCACGTCTGAAGCCTTAGTCTTATTCTACCACCTAAAAAGCTTTCTTTAGCAATAATGAAAAGTAAGTCCTTCTCTGTCTCAACTTCCAGATTAGGAAGCTCTTTCTCAAAAGAAATTTGATTCATAACTTTTAGGCAGGTAGTAATTAAAAAAGGAATATCTGTGTTTTTAACAGTATTTTATCTTAATGTTAAAGGCTTTTATAATCTGCCCCTTCTTTGGTTTTTGAGATTTCATTCTGCTTTTTCTAAAATGTACAAAGTCAGTTAAGCAATGTTATTGCTTTGATTTAATTTAAGCCACTATGGAGGATTTACTAGGACCAAATGGTGGCCTAGAGAAGTGCTTTTTAACGAAAGGATAAATAAATAATGCACATGAAGCACTATGCACAGTTGAAATCACTACACAGACATATTATAAAACTGACAAATGATGAAAGATTCTGATCTTGCACCATCTTTAACGTGGGCTAGTTCCAAACAAAATTCCTCTACTTTTTTAAAAAAACAAAATGTTTCCAGAAGTAGATGAAATATATCACAAACGAGTAAACTGCTGTCACTGACTTTTCCTCTATATTCAGCAGGCACAAAGAAGGGAGAAAGAGACCTTTATTGTTCTGATTAATAGAGTGTCCCCAAACTCTTGGGAACAGCAGTGTCAGACTCAGCATTCTGTATTGTGGATGCACAGATGCCATGGCAACCAAAGAGGTCAAGAGTCTGGAAATTAATTCCATTTTCACCCAGTAAATGACAATCAGAGGCCAGAGTGAATTCATTTACACACATAGAAATGCATACTTGCCTAGGTGGCTTTATATGAATACAAAATATCAAACACAGAGACACAAAAAGCAGATATATGCGTTCTGTCATGACACACACAGATGTGCAACTTTCCACATACACAGGAGAGTAAATGAGCAGAGTGCTATTAAATCCATAAATCAAATGTGAGTATTAATTTCCTTCGACAAACCCTCAAATTCAAATTTACATCCCTTGAGTACCTCCCTGAACTCTGACTTGGAATAATTTCTTCATTTACATTTTAATGTAGGCAAAACTTTGACTTTGATTAGTTCAATTACATTGTTCAGAATTGAACTAATGAAAGTCAAAATGTGATTTTGAACCAAGCAAAGGTTATGAAGCCAATGCAGCACTCCCACTGGCTTAAAAATGAGGATTTCAAGTGTACAACATCCATCAGAGATTCCAACTCAAACCCTGGTATTAAAAGACTGTCTGATGCACAGCATCAATGTGAGCCCTCAATGTAGCTTTCAGTGTGTCATCCTCATGGTAATTGCATCAGAAAACCTTTCAAAATAATGTCTGATAAACTTCTGTATTCAGAACAGGCCAACTGCAGTGTCTCCAGTGTTCACACTTCTTCCATCCCTATGATGAATACTGAATTAAAGAGCAAGCCTGTATGCCAATTTCCAATCAGCCTCTTCAAATTCATCTCCCTTCTCTTTTGTTTAAACAATAACTCAGCTAGGCAAATTTGCCATTTTTTTATCATATAATTCCAGAAAAAAGGATTCAACTGCTAGATAATTTCTGACTAGGTATTTGACTCACCTATATGACAGAAACCACCACTACCACCATCCTGGCTTTTAACTAGTTTTAGTTTGCAAAGAACTGAAGAAACACTCTCTCAGTGTTGTCTTTTGAAACCAGGCAGCTGGATAATCTAAATTGCTCTTTCTCATTACATTCCTATGTCTGCTCTGAAAACCGAGACTCTACTCAGCCAAGTAATATGAGAAATCAGATTGATTCGTAGAAGTTTCCTTTAAAAATAAATAAAAATACACTAAATCCATGGGGAAGATCTGGAACTTTTCCTTTTTCATCACACCAGTTTTCCCTCAGCAGGTTCCATACATGCACATCTGGCTTACTCGTTTTTTAAAAACATATTTTTAGCAATTTCTCATTAATAGAATTTTACCCACCTGTCAACCTGCTAATGTAACACAAATGTTAAGCTATCTCATTTTGATATTTCCCAAAATTCAGGAAATCTAATGATTTGGGAGATGAAAGTAGAGTTCTTAGTAGTAAATTTTAACAATTCTACCCTGAGCTATGTAGTCTATGATGCATAAGCTAAAATTAGTCCAAGTAATGGCTTATCTGACTATTTTTTGGGGGGAGTGAATCTGGCATTCACAAAAAGGGTATCCACTAAAGATATTCTTTCAAGTCCATCACATAAT
>NW_015386228.1:818365-821777 GCF_001527695.2 Protobothrops mucrosquamatus
AAATCTAATGATTTGGGAGATGAAAGTAGAGTTCTTAGTAGTAAATTTTAACAATTCTACCCTGAGCTATGTAGTCTATGATGCATAAGCTAAAATTAGTCCAAGTAATGGCTTATCTGACTATTTTTTGGGGGGAGTGAATCTGGCATTCACAAAAAGGGTATCCACTAAAGATATTCTTTCAAGTCCATCACATAATGCAACATCTTTCATTAAAGTGATCATTCACCTCTGATTACATGGTCCTCCTTCCTAAAGCCAGTATTTGTAGCAATGCTGAGATCCAGCCTGCACATAGAGAAGAATCTGGAAGAAAAATAATAGATAGCCAGTGGATATTTTTTGTGAATGCTAATTTGGCAACAACAATGGTGTTGACATTTAAATACAAATGTACCACATCAGGGAGATAAGTCATATCACAGCTTTCGCTACTGATTATATTTCTTTTCTTTTCTATTCTATTCTATTCTATTCTATTCTATTCTATTCTATTCTATTCTATTTTTTTATTTTGCTTTGCTTTTAAAATATATAGATGTTTTTCAAGAAAAGTGTGATCCTTCTGCTACAATGATATACATCCTGCCAGCTCAGGATTTGGTCTCTTTATTGCCACTTTATTCTACTGATCTATTTTCCCTGGCGCTGGAAAAATTCTCCAATACATAGAAAGAATGTTTCAAATTGTCTGCTCTCTGACCTATCTGAAGATGCTAGAAGTTGATTTTAAATTCTTCCACATGCCAGTAAAATACTTTCTGACACTCACAAGATGTCACAAACAGCCAGAAGAAAGGTGGACAGATGTGGAGCAATGGTGCTGGTGTAAGGGATTAGTCTTTACAGGCAGGGGAAATCATTATGTTACAGCACACACAACATAATATAGTTCATGAAAAATTATTATGACATTGATGTTATATATAGTATGACATGGTGCTGTGGAGGGATTGACAGCCTTGCTAATCATAAGAATGGAGCCCAACCATGCAATTGCTTAAGGAACTACAAGTTGACCACATCAGAATTCAGACTGTTTGGAATTTCTTTTCATTCATTTTTGCTGTTATATTTAATATTGGGCAAGGGGGAAAAGAAAATAAATATGCAAAAAAAGTTGATTCAACAAGAGACACTCTGTCTGAAGGATGTGCAACTATTTCAATCAAAACCAGGAAAGGTGGTTTGGATTTGTCACTGGTGAGCCTACTGCAATTGCTAGCAGCTCCTTAAAGAAATTGCATTTTTTTCCTGTGCTCACACAATAGTGAAAGAGGCATTAAAAGACATCATAGAGGTCATGAATTGCTGCCCTGTTGTTGCATCCTTCACTTTGGCATTGAGCTTTTATCCTAGCTAAGTCCAAATATTCTCCATCCATCTTTCAGCCATTAAAAAACTTATAATGGCATGAAATGTGCTGCCCCATTGCCAATTCCTATCCTCTACTGCCTTCGTTTGGGCTCACTGCCAAATGGCGCTGTAGTGATTATATGAGGTAGCAAGCCATAGGCAAAACAGTTGGTTGAGCCTCCTGTTGTGCTGCCTTCTCCTCAACCTATCACCAGAGAATGGGAGCTACATCTGCCAATCACAGCACTGCAGTTTATATTTTTTAAAGCCCTTCACTGATTGATTTGAATGGTATTGTGCCTAGCTTGGCTGATAATTACTTGGTGGAGGAACAGCAAGAATTAGAAGGTATCAACTTTATCCTTCGTCTACCTTTTCTGCTACCTATTGAAAGGAAGGGGCCTGAAGCATGTATCTCATCAGTATTAACTGAGGAGGTTGTGGGATCAATTCTCCTTATTTTCCTTTCACCGTATAGTTAGGTTTTCAGTTAATATAGATTCAAGTGACATTTAGATCATTTGAAATTATTCTTTATATCCCTTTTGCAAATATTTTGTATTAAGTAGAATTTCCCACAGTGAGATTCTAAAAAGCTACAGTAAAAAAAAAAGAAGGTTAACAAGTTGCGGAGTATTGTAAATGAACTCAAAAGTTTAGGAAGTATCACAAGGTGTATCTCTTTGTATGCGCACTTGCATATCTGTGTGCTTGTGTAAGACTGTCAACACAGTTTGACCATCTGTAAAAGATCATGTCCCTGTTGGTGCACCCTCTGGAAAGCAAGTTCAGTTGTCATCGGCAAAGAAAGACTATACAACTATTAAGAACAGGTAACCTTAGCAAGGAATTAAAATGCAACCCCTTGTAGCTTCTGTGGAATGAAGAGTCCCACACCAAGCATGCTATTGAAAAGAATTACTAATTAGTTTGAACTCAACTCTCTGTGAGCAACTCTGCAGAGAAATGTGGAGATAGGGTCTCTGACCCAAAACCACTATCAAACTCACTCAGAAGCAAGAATATAGGGGAGACATGATAGCAGTATTCCAGTATTTGAGGGGCTGCCACAAGGCAGAGGGGGTCAGGTTGTTCACCAGAGCACCAGAGGAAGGATGAGAAACAATGGTTGGAAACTGATCAAAGAGAGAGGCAACTTGGAATTAAGGAGAAACTTCCTGACAATGAGGACAATCAACCAGTGGGTGCTCCATCACTGGAGATTTTCAAGAAGAGACTGGACAATCACCTGTCTGTGATGGTATAGGTTCTCCTGCTTGAGCAGGGGGCTGGACTAGAAGACCTCCAAGGTCCCCTCCAACTCTATTCTATTGTAAAAAAAATAACAAAAGCTATAAGACTGGCATAAAGGTAAGGATCAGCCATTTTAGGTTCATTTAAAGTTCAGTGTTCAAATATTTGTGAATGTTAATATGAAATTTAGGAGGCTTTTTGACAGTAGAGCAGCTTTGTAGTTTTTCAGATTCCTTGGCTTTGTGGAAGGATGGCAGCAAATCTCCCTCACTGCCTTCTGAACAGAATTTGGAAGCTAGCGTTTGTTGCCTGTGTAAAGAAAGGAAAAACTGTGGGCAGGGGAATGTAAATAGAGCTTTTTAAATTATCTTTTTAAAGTTTATTATATCTGTGCTATAGCAAAATGGGGTGGAGGAAAAGAAGCACGGAAAGAAGCTTAGTCATGACAGCATCTTCAACTACATCCAGCCAATCTCTGCTTCAGTGCTTCCATTGGCAGGTGTTTTTCTTTTTTTTTTTCAATATAAAATTTTATTGTTTTTATCATAAAAGAAAAAAGAAATACATCACAGGTATTACACAATGATTTATCCCATCCCCCCACCCCCCCGGACTTCCCAAACCAAACCTAGGCTAACATTCAAATACAAGTAAACAAATATTAATATCTCTAACTCCAAACTCTAAACTTAAACAATCCATCTCCTCCGTGTTAATAAAAATTATTCATTTAATTAGTTCTTCAAATACCCAAAATCTTTACCATTTCAGCAAGATAGTTTAACAGCATCCCTTACTTATA
>NW_015386228.1:823463-832475 GCF_001527695.2 Protobothrops mucrosquamatus
TCTCGCCTACATCGTCCATATAGGACGACTCGGGAACTCAACTCCTACCCCGGGCAGCTCACCTATCCCCTTATGCCCAGGGGAAAGGTATCAAGCCGTTTGACAGCTGATGCTGGCTGTCAAACCGGCTTTTACGCGAAACAGGCGGGAGGCAGCAAACAGCTGCGACCGACGAAATCGCCTGCCACCGGAAGTCCTCGGCAGGTGTTTTTCTCATCAGGTGGAGATGGGTTGAAGAGAAGGCAGCAAATCTGGAGGATCAGCCAATTAAACAAAGCTTTTGTTTAAGCATTAGATTCTTCATCCATTCTCTTCAGTGTATTGAGCATAGATATAGGGCAGTGGTGGCGAACCTATGGCACGTGTGCCAGAGGCGGCACTCAGAGCTCTCTCTGTGGGCACGCATGCCATTGCCCCACCAGAGTTCGCCAGAGTAGCAAGCACATGGCGTTTGGAAGCGACAGGACAGGAAGTGAGCGAGTAAGCAACGTTGGCCCCCCGGGGATGCCCCAGAGATGGCAAGGGACTGGCCCTCGCTGCCCTGGCCCCGGACACGCTCACCCAGTCTGCCATGACCACTGCAGCCACGCCCACCCAGTGGACCATGCCCCCTGCCCCCCCTGAGGGAACCACAATGCTGATGCAGCCCTGGCACTTTGCGATAAATAAGTGGGTTTTGGGTTGCAGTTTGGGCACTTGGTCTCTAAAAGGTTCGCCATCACTGATATAGGGGATGGTAGGGGAGCTGAAGGAGAGAGAAGCGATAAAAAGAATGTTCTAACAAGCCCGAAGAGGACCTAAAGCTTCACCCACAACACCAGGGAAACATATACTTGTTCGTCCCACGAGGTGATATATGCCATAATCTAGCCTTTTCCACCTTGGAAGGCTTCCAGATTTATGGACATGAACACCAGAATCTTCAGCACTAGCTATCTTAACTGTGGAACCTGGAACTGAAACCCACAGGCTGCCATTATCTATCAGCAATATCCTATGCATTTTACATTAGATAAACTCCCCAATCTCAGTGCAAAAGAATACATGAATGTCAATCTGACTTCAGAAACAACTGAATTCAAAAACCAGTAGGAGAATGTTTTAACTCCCCAGAGCATATTGTTGCTGACCTCAAGATGATTATCTTTGGAAAAGAAAAAAAAATACAGCAACCAATTTCATTGTGAAACAGCTGAATTAAATGAAATTTAACATCATTTCTTACACATTAACCAGAGAATGAGGTGTCTTATCACATTGCTTCGGTTAGCCAGCAAATCAATGCAAGAATGTCTGTGTAACACCTAATTGCTGTTCTGTTAAGAGTTTTTATCTATAGGTAATTCTGCCTCTCAGCTTTCACCATCCCCCCTCCCCCTCCCTCCAGCAAAACTGTATGTCTGTATTTCTGTGTATATGTATGCATTTAAGACTATGATAAAAATACTATTATAATAATTATGCTATATAATTTAAAGTATATGCTGTCTTTATCTTCAAAAAGACTATCATAGATGAACTCAGAAAGTCCATGTTGAGCAGCAGATTATTTACTTTTTTTTTTTTTTACTAAATTAAATGTTCTGGGAGAGAGAGATGGTGCAGCAAGGTGTAATAGATTATGACATCTTATGTCAACTTCTGTTAATTGATCTGAAGGAGTCACAGGAATGTCAAGAAGCTGCGTCTCCACACCACAACATCAGAGGATTGTGGAGGCTGATTGCGAAGCTAGGCAATCTGAACATAAGCAGAATGGACTTCTCCTACTCAAACCTATATGAAATTTAAATCGATCATCTTTCTTGGTTGAGTATGATATGCAGTTCTCAAAAAAAGGTACTGCCTTCTTTTAACAAATGCCAGAATACAATGATTTAGAATTGGGGACTTGATTCAAATGCAACAGCTTTCCCCAATGTAGAGGCCACGAAATGGGTTAGACAATGACCCACATCAATTCCAAATGCCATGTTTGCTGCTGGCACGTATATGGCCAAGCAAATGCATGCTTTATTTTCTCAGATATTTTCTTTCATCTTGTAATGAGACCCCAAGATTAGATGAGTCACCTTTCGTGATGTAAATGTCACCAGACAGTGAACCAACGCTCACCCTTCCTTTCTGCTTTTCTTCAGTTCTACTGCAAATAAATTGCTTCAGAATCCTGTAACTCAGGCAGAAAACCAGGCCCCTTGCTGATAAAACCAGCTGGCCTGGATAGTGTTGCTATGGCAACTTGCACTTTCTTTCCTCATCCCTTTGTTTGGTTGCAGACCTGGACTCCATGCACAGTCATAATGGAGCCAGTCTCTTGGGATATTTTGGAGTGAGGGGGAAATGGTTTCACCCTGCAAAATTGCCCTGTCATTGGCCCATTTTTTTTTTCTCAAAGAAGAGCATGAAATATTATTAGCTAAGAAGTTTCCATGCAGCAATAAAGAGAGCTCTTCAGAGGTTTACATATGTTATAGCTGGGCAGTCCTCCAAAATCATTCAGAAAAAGGTGCTTTAAAACTGCCATATTGTTTCCCAGGATCACGTGGCAGCTGAAGAAGACAGCCACAAAATCCCAGGAAAAGAGATGGCTGCTTTAAAGAGTTCCAGACAGAATCTGTGGCATTTGTTAGCCTGCCTATTTTCCAAAGTATCTTTCTGAAATCCAAAATAATGTAGAACCCTGTTCATAACACACACACAGAAACACACAAACACACTTCCTATCCTATAAACATTTCATTCACTTAATCACATAAATGTGATCAAGGCATATTTGTGACTATCCTGTCTTTTGTTATATAGTTGCCTCTTCAGACGTTTTGGTAGAGTCCCTGGCTTCTCATGCTTCAGCCAGCAAAGCTATCAGGAGAGATACCTATGGTTTGCTTTCACTTTTAGAAGAGAAGATGTGGGCAACCAGGGAAGTGGCAGAAGAGGGAGGTACCGGTATGTTACAGAATACCTACATATATTCAGGCAGTCAGTCAGTCAGTCAGGCAGGCAGGCAGGCATTTTCATTTTAAAGTACCAGCATGTTCTCTCACTTCAAAACAACAATGGAAGCTTAAAAATATACAGTACATATTTCAAAAGAATTCCCCAATAATGTGGAAAAATAGAAGCACTTTTCATAGTGGAAGAAAAGTTAGAAATTGGGAACTGAAGTCAGCAAATAATTAAAACTAGACAGAAAGACAATTATTGCACCAGACAAGAAACTGGGAGACTGTGAATTCTAGTCATTCTCATTGTCTCTCCCTCTCTCCCTATCCATCCCTCTCTCTCCCTCTCCATCCACATACATACTGTACATACATACTGTACGTACACACATACATGAAAACCAAATAAGGTTTGAAATAGCTATCCCAGTTCTCCCTTAATTCTTTGTTAGCAATTCAAATTTTGGAACACACATACATACATACATACATACATACATACATACATACATACATACATACATACCATCTATCTTACTATGTAAAATTAAAAGAAACAGATTTCCTATAAAAATCTTCAGGTATTTTGTTTAGTCTTAAGAGATGTACAGCTTCTCTGTCTCTGTATTCCCTGCAAACATTGTTAAAGTGACTGTTTGCAATAATGTCTTTAGAGTATACAGAAAAGCTGGATCTGCCCAGTCTCATTTTTCGTTTCTCCAGTGTTGAGAAGGGGCATTTACGTTTCTTCCTTGCATACAGATAAACTCATATTTTTTTCTGATTTGGGGAAATGGAATGGGGAGAAATGCACAACTGGCTTGGCAGGCAGGGTGACAGGGAGAGAGCTTATTTTCGCTCTATGTAATATCTCTCACAGAAGAGAGATACTTATGAAAATCCAAGTTTTATTATTTCCTTTGATTTTGCTTCTCTTGAACCCACAAGAAGAATTATATTGTGAAGAAAATGGGGAACAGACCAAAGAGATTGGTAAAGGAAGCAAAGATGGGTATTTTAAGAATCCACATACTCACATCCAAATGTAAAGTTTCTGAGATGGACTGCTTCTGTTTATATAAAAATCCCAAGATATGAGCAAGAAAGAGCTGGCACAAAATTCAGTGTCAAATTTTCTCCCACTGTTTCTCACTGTGAATTTTCTAGTGATGTCTCTAAGTAAGATGACATAAGCCTATATATTTTATCATAATTGGCATTTATAGTCAAAGTCAGAATAGAGTTAGAAGGGACTTGGAAGTCTTCTAGTCCAACCCCCTGCTGAAGCAGGAGACCCTATACCCGTGGTGGTGAACCTATGGCATGTGTGCCATAGGTGGCATGCAAAGCCCTCTCTGTGGGCACGGACGCCGTCGCCCCAGTCCTAGGCCTTCAGTCCCGTCCATGAGCAACCTGCATCAATACCTGTGCAGGATAAGGTTGCCGCGCTCACCCCACCTCCCCAAGCGTTTTTTTTACTAACCTGCCTTTCAGCTGCATTCTGTTTCTCTGTTCACTTCTCAGCCTTCACTGTGTGTTTGTGGGACTATCGGTAAAAAAAAAAAAGTTCCATCAGACTTTCTAACTTCTCGCGAGATCTCAAGAAGTTAGAAAGTCTGATGAAACTTTTTTTTCTTTACCCATAGTCTCACAAACATGTGGCAAAGGCTGAGAAGCGAATGGAGAAACGGAATGCAGCTGAAAGGCAGGTTAGTAAAAAAATGCTTGGCGGAGGTGAGGGCATCTGGGCGGGGGTAGGCGTGGCAACCTTACCCTGCATGGTGGCAAGAAGGTGGGGCATGTGCCCTTCCCATGCCAGGCCAGCCCCTGCAGCCCTGGGGCGGCTGCGATAGGCAGGGGGTTGAGGTAGGGGCCAGCAGGCCAACCAAAGCAGCAGGTGGAGTGCCAGAGGCTCAGGGAGGGAGGGTGCTGAAGTGGGCGGTTGGGCCATTGGCAAGAGCAACGCATCTGAGTGGAAAGTGGCCTCGGAACAAGTGGGGCAGGTAAGGAAAGAAATCCTCGCTCCCCCCAGAAATTGTTAAGATACTATGCAGAACTCTAAAAATTCCAGGCTTAAAAGGTGACTAGAACATTGATTTTGAAAAGTTATAAACAGATTAAGGGATCAGATGTAACTGAAATAAGATTTTGAAATTAATTACAAGAACACTTCCTATGGATTGATTTTGAAACTAACTGTAAGAAACTTTTCAATGGGAAAGTGTTGTTTAGAATAAAAATAAATAAAAAGGGGATTTTGAAGGTTACCTAGAGGGAACCAGAAAGAACTAAAGTGCATAAATAAAGGAGAGGAATCTCATCAATACAAAATGGAACAATATTATTTGGCTGCGGAAGAATTCAAGGATATTTGGGAACAATGCATTCAGAAACTTCTGAGACTGATTTGAATGTAAAAATGGATTTTAAAATAGGCTGCAAGAATGATATGGAAAACAGTGTTATACTGGATTTATAAATGAAACCTACTGATGTCTTAATAATTAAAGGGATCATACAAATAATGTATCAGAAGAATGACTGAGATAGCTTTCTTATCTTTGATGTACAAAAGAGAGTTGTTAAACTTACTTCTGAGAGAAAACAAAGAGAAAATTATAAGAAATCAGTTTATAGGATACTATTTGAAGGATTAAAGATGCAGATTCTTAACAGTTAATGGAGGAAACACAAAGTGTGTTTATTTGATTAAGATTAAAATATATGTTGTACACTTTTTATTTTTTATTTTCATATTTTTCTTAGTTTGCATTAGTTTTTATCTTTCTATTTTTAAACTTTAATAAAAATTATATAAAAAAATAAAGTATTTACTAACTCTCCATTCTTTATGTCATCTGGAAATTTGATAATAATATTTTTTAATCCCTTTGTCCAGTTCCACAATAAATCTCGACATATTTTTCCAGCTTGATAAACAGCCATTGGGTGCAATTGTTCAACCAGTTCTTACCCATCTAATGATAATACTGTATAGTACAACCCTCCTTTTTGTCAGTTTCTTTGGGAGAACCACATATATATAGCTACTGCATTTTTGTGGTCAACTACACTGGTCATTCTGTCATAAAAGGTTGATTTGGATGATTTATTCTTGATAAACGTGTGCTGGTTCATGCAAGGCAATACTGAAGGTTGACAACCACATTTTCAAAATGTGGCCTATCTGCAACCTGACTTAAATAACTCACTAACAAGGGAAGTTGATGAGCAACAACATCAACCAAATGGTCTGAATACATAGTGAATGTGACAAGTGAGGAAGAAGCTGCCAGATACATCATATGACTAGTTAAATGCTTTCAAAAATTTGATAATGCCATCACCATGAATAGCAATACATTCATAAGAAGACATATAAAGGCACTGCTATGCTGTTTGGTTCATGACCCTCTACTCTGTTTACTGAAAGATCTAGTGCAAGTTTAAAACAAGCTACCATTCATTAAAAATGTGACAGGTATTCATTTAGGAGGCAAAAATGGTTAATACACCTATTTTATCTATCAAATATGAACTAGCAAGAAAAATGCACACTTGAGAGATAATTTAGTGTTTTTGCAATTAACACTGTAACCAAACTTTAGTTATTTGGTCAATTTGGAAAAGGATTGCACATTTATAAACTAATAATAATAACCAAGAATCAGAAATGCCATAGTTAATAATAATAATAATAATAATAATAATAATAATAATAATAATAATAATAATAGTAATAGTAATAAGTATGTATGGAAAGACATCATCTGAAATAGAATCGCTGCTCAACACTGTCTGTATATATAGCCAAGATATTGCAATGGAGTTTGGCTTGGACAAATGTGCCACACTTACTATCAAACAAGGAAAAATAGTGAAAACTGAAGGAATCAAGATGCCCCACGAAAATAACATTAAAAGTCTGGATGAGGAAGATTACTACAAATACTTGGGTATCCTTCAAGCTGACAACATCAAGCATACTGAAGTCAAGAAAAAGATTAGAGGTGAATACATCAAGAGAGTGAAGAAGATCTCAAAATCCACACTCAATGGAGGAAATACCATAAAGGCAATCAACACCTGGGCAATTCCAGTCATTAGATACACAGCTGGAATAGTGGATCGGACTCAAGCAGAACTAAAAGCAATGGACAGGAAGACCAGAAAAATAATGACAATGAATCATGCCCTTCATCCACACAGTGACATTGACAGACTCTACCTACCAAGGCAAATAGGTGGGTGTGGAATGCTGCAAGTACATCAGATGGTTGAAGAAGAAAAAATGGCTTTGGAAGAATATCTGAAGGACAATGATGAAGATGCACTGAAATTAATATATCAGGAAGGCTTACTGACTACTGGAGAGACCAAACTGGCCTACAAGAAAGACCAAATGAAGAACAGAATAGAGGCATGGGAAGGCAAAGCACTACATGGCCAGTACATTAAAAAAATAGCTGGAAGACAATAACAAGACCTGGCAATGGCTAAGAGCAGGAAAATTGAAGAAAGAGACCGATGGACTAATTCTCTCTGCACAAAACCAAGCCTTAAGGACAAATGCATACAAAGTCAAAATTGAGAAGACAACAACAGACAGTAAGTGCTGCCTATGTAAAGAAGCTGAAGAAACAGTGGACCACCTGGTAAGCTGCTGCAAGAAGATCGCACAGATTGACTACAAGCAGCGGCATGACAAAGTAGCAACAATGGTGCATTGGAAGATCTGCAAGAAATATCATTTGCCTGTAAGTAAGAACTGGTGGGATCATAAAATAGAAAAAGTCATAGAAAATGATAAAATTACACTGCTCTGGGACTTCAGAATCCAAACAGACAAGCACCTGCAACATAACAACCCGGACTTAACAATTGTCGATAAGAAAGACAAAAAAATCTGGATAGTGGACGTGGCAGTGCCTGGAGACAGCAGAATAGACAAGAAAGAACTGGAGAAGATAACAAAATACAAAGGCCTACAAATAGAAATAGAAAGACTGTGCGTTTTCGTTCGTTCCCATCATGGTTATCATTATCCGTGGAACCCACGTTAGGGTTTTGTTGACCTCGTGGTGAACTTGTGGTAACCGTAACTGTTTAAGCGGTAATCAGTTAACGTTTTCCGCCGGAATGATCCTTGACGAAGGTAGGACGCTGCTATAGACATTATGGTACAAACATCCACATCTGCCTATCCCAGGCCCTTGGTAAGGACTCGATAGGTAGACAAAAATGCCAAATCCAGTCTGAACATCTGGCTGACTATGCGATGATCAATAATAATAATAATAATAAAAAGTTGGAAGGTACCTTGGAGGTCTTCTAGTCCAACCTCCTACTCAGGCAGGAAACCCTATACCATTTCAGACAAATGGCTGTCCAGTCGCTTCTTAAAAACTTCCAGTGTTGGAGCATTCATAACTTCTGGAGGTAGGTTGTTCCACTGATTAATTGTTCTAATTGTCAGGAAATTTCTCCTTAGTTCTAGATTGCTTCTCTCTTTGATTAGTTTCCATCCGTTGCTTCTTGTCTTGCCTTCAGGTGCTTTGGAGAATAGCTTGACTCCCTCTTCTTTGTGGCAGCCACTGAGATATTGGAACACTGCTATCATGTCACCCCTAGTCCTTCTCTCCATTAAACTAGACATACCCAATTCCAGCAACCGTTCCTTATATGTTTTAGCCTCCAGTCCCCTAATCATCTTTGTTGTTCTTCTCTATATTCTTTGTAGAGTCTCAACATCTTTTTTACATCATGGTGTCCAAAACTGGGTGTAGTACTCCAAGTGTGGCCTTACCAAGGCATTATAAAGTGGTATTAACATTATTAGTAATGTAAATATTATAAAACAGCTGATATGTTTTCTATTATTCTCTAGGCCATATTTTAAGCCAAAGTTTATGGAGCAGAAATAAAAATAATATTTTTTCCCATTCCAAACAGAAACTTTTAAGGTATTTTAAAAGCCTGATTATAAAGTAGCAGCTTCCAAAGAAGCAGCAAACATTTCAGATTAATAACAAATGTTAGAAAAACTGCAGGTACCTTGGAAGACATAAAA
>NW_015386229.1:0-1300 GCF_001527695.2 Protobothrops mucrosquamatus
CTAAAAGTGGCACAATGGGTGAAAAGGTGGAAAAGCCCTGTCCTAGAATGTGCCTGGCTGTCTCACCCTGCAAATTCAGGCCCAGCTCAATGAGCCAGGAACTTAGCAAAGCATAATTATAGTCATAGAGGAAAATGTTTGGCAAAAATGTAAGGGTAAAAGAACGCCCTACTATCGCTTGTTGCTCCTCATCCGAGGAGTGGTGCACGTCCACCCACTCTCCCTCTTCATCATCTTCCTCTTCGCTGCAGCTGGCTGTCTCCCAACCGTCTGTAAAGAGGTTAAAAAGAGGTAAGTGGTGGAACAGAGTTGGAAAAATTAAACTAAATTATTTTAAGAGGGAGTTTTGCTTCCTTCAGACCTTCGTTAAGGTTTAAGCCTAAAGGCTACAGCCCGCCATTAAAAGGTGCATTAAGGCCAATGTATGTTGCCTATCAGAATTACTTTGTGAATCACCGTTATTACTAATATTAATACTAAATATCAATCGGCCTATCTTGTCTCTGCTTTCCCTGTGCTGATAGTCCTTGATTTACGACTGTTAACGGGCCTGCCCGTTGTGGTTATTAAGTTGTAACGGTCATAAGCAATGGGTTTTGCCATGGTCGTTAAACAAAGACCCCCGCTGCGAAGAGAACAGATGGTTCGCTAGGGGCGTGATTTTGCCAAAACTCGGAAATAAGTGCCGGTGTTTGGCAAAACCATTGTAAAATGCAGTCACAACTCTGCAAAGGCAAGCATGTTGCAGAGTGACCGAAGTGCAACCACATGACTGCCCCCACCCCCCCGGCAGTCAAAACTTTGGATCCAGGTTGGAAGTCTCCTTTCTCGGATTTGTTGAAGCTCTGGTTACAAGTCAAGGACTACTGTACATCTTTGTGTACACAACGCAAACAGAACAGAACAGAATAGAAAATATGGAATGGAATTTATTTATTATTTATTTATTTATTTCCATTAACTTATATGCCGCCCTTCTCCCCACGGGACTCAGGGCGGCTCACAGCATGTTAAAACAACACAAAACATTTCCCCTATAAAAGCCAATTAAAAACCAAATATTTATAGCTGTGTCTTATTAAAATCATTAAAATTGTCCCCATTTAAAATTCACCCTAGGTCAGTCCCGCTTGCTGAAAAAGCCATGTCTTGAGGGCGCGGCGGAAGGTTAGGAGATCCGGAATCGTCCGGATCTCGGGGGGTAGTTCGTTCCAGAGGGTGGGGGCACCCACAGAGAAGGCCCTCCCCCTGGGGGTCGCCAGCCGACATTGCTTGGCCGACGGCACCCTGAGGAGGCCCG
>NW_015386229.1:3516-7169 GCF_001527695.2 Protobothrops mucrosquamatus
TACCACTCTAATGGCAGAAAGTGAAGAGGAACTAAAGAGCCTCTTGATGTGGGTGAAGAAGGAGAGTGCAAAAGTGGGCTTGAAACTCAACATTAAGAAAACCAAGATCATGGCATCCGGCCCTCTCAATTCCTGGCAAATAGATGGGGAAGAAATGGAGGTAGTGACAGATTTTATCTTCCTGGGCTCCAAGATCACCACAGATGGGGACTGCAGCCAAGAAATTAAAAGACGCTTGCTCCTGGGGAGGAAAGCTAAGGCAAATCTAGACAGCACACTGAAAAGCAGAGACATCACCCTGCCAACAAAAGTGCGTATAGTCACGGCCATGGTTTTCCCAGTTGCAATGTATGGCTGTGAAAGCTGGACCATAAGAAAGGCTGAGCGACAAAGAATTGAGGCCTTTGAACTATGGTGCTGGAGAAGACTCCTGCGAGTCCCCTGGACTGCAAGGCGATCCAACCGGTCAGTCCTAGAGGAGATCAACCCCGACTGCTCCTTAGAAGGCCAGATCCTGAAGTTGAAACTCAAGTGCTTTGGCCACCTAATGAGAAGGAAGGACTCACTGGAGAAGGGCCTAATGCTGGGAAAGATCGAGGGCAACAGAAGAAGGGGACGACAGAGAATGAGGCGGCTCGATGGAGTCACTGAAGCAGTAGGCGTGAACTTAAATGGACTCCAGAAGATGGTAGAGCAGTGGTTCTCAACTTTTTTAATGCCGTGACCCCAACCGGCCGTAAGTCGAGGACTAAACCGGTCGTAAGTCGAGGACTAAACCGGTCATAAGTTGAGGACTACCCAACCCGTCGTAAGTCGAGGACTTTCCCTGCCCGGGAGCGCCACGCATACATGGTTCCGCCCCCTGCGCTGGCCGAGGCGTAGCTGGCAAGCGGCAGAGACGGAGCAGGCCGACCACCAGCTGGCCCAGCCCAAGGGAGGTAAAATACCCTCAGAAAAGGGGAAAAAAATGGCGGACAGCCTTGCTTGGCGACCCCCATGAAATGGTCGATCGACCCCAAATGGGGTCCCGACCCACAGGTTGAGAACCACTGTGGTAGAGGACAGGAAGGCCTGGAGGAACGTTGCCCATGGGGTCGCAATGGTCGGACACGACTTCACAATTAACAGCAACAACAACAAAATAGAAAAAATATGATTAGCCTTTAACGCGCCATAAGATACCCCTTTACACACCTTAAATCAGGAGTATTCAACCTTGGCAACTTTAACAACTGTAGACCTCAACTCCTAGAATTCTAAGCAAGAGGAGCAGAAATGTACCGATGCCAAACTCAAACTGACCTCCTTCTTCTTTAAGGTTTTCTTCTTCTTCTTCCTTCTCGAGCTCCAGGACTTCAGCTCCTGGAATATAATCTTTGACATCCAATTCCCCATATTCATGGATCTTGGCTTCTGAAGTGGCTTCTGTTGGTTTACCCTGCAGACAAATCAGTGCTTAATGAACGCTACATCCTACCGTGTTTCCCTGAAAATAAGACTGGGTCTTTTTTTTTTTTTTTTGCCTCCAAAAGAGGTGCCAGGTCTTATATTCAAGGTAGGCCTTACCTCACCTCCTGCACCGACAGCCCCACCCAGCCGGTCCACTTCTTCTGGGGCCAAAGTTCTGCAGCTGCATTCGGGCCTGCATTTTGCAGTCAGTCCTTTCCGGAAGGCCTATGCAGCCGAGTACCAAGCTATGGATTCAATCCATAGCTCGGTGCTCAGCTGCTGAGGTCTTGCAGAACCGAGCTACGGACTGAATCCATAGCTCGGTTCTTGGGTGCATAGGCCTTCCGGAAAGCCCTGTGACTGAGAAATGCAGGCCTGGCTGCAGAAGAGGCCTCAGAAGAAGTGGGCCGGCAAGGAGAGGCCTGGCTGCAAGGGAAGTGGGTGCAGGGTGGGTGGGGCAGCTCCACACCGCCACCTCCAGCTGAGTTTTAGGTGTGTGCCTCACCCCAAAACTAAGGCTTATTTTTGGGATAGGGCTTATATTAGGCCCACCCTCCAAAATCAAGCTAGGGCTTATTGTTGGTGTAGGCCTTACTTTCGGGAAAACACATTAAGATATTTCTAGAAAGGATGCTTCAAGACAACTAGGATGGCTTCAAGCTTGGGCCATCTTCTCTCTTGCTTCTAGAACAGGGCTCTCCAAATGGGGCAACTTTTAAGACTTGTGGACTTCAACTCCCAGAATTCCCTAGCTGGCTGAGGAATTCTGGGAGTTGAAGTCCACAAGTCTTAAAAGTTGCCCCATTTGAAGTCCCCTGTTTTAGAAGATACCTAAAGAAGATGGATGGCAATCACAGAAAGCTTAAACAAGCCAGAACTGTCTTCTTCAACCCCAACAGGTGCAACGAGAGTTCCGAGCCAGGGTGCACCAAGTCCATCAGGTGGCCAATGGCAAAAAAAACCCATGCTGAAGAGTTACAACTCCAGAATCAAAATCAGAAGATCCGCAGCAGATACAGCAAGAACCAGCGCATAAGATACAACTTACTCATGAGATCAAGAGATTAAAACTTTCACCTAGCCCAGAGGTCCCCAGCCTTTTGGGCACCAGGGACCGGTTACGTGGAGAGAGGTTTTTCCATGGACTGGAGGGTCCGTGGTTTTGCGTGCTGCCTGAATCTTGCGGATGGGGCTTTGCTTGTTTGTGCAGCCCGGTAATGGTCCATGGACTGGGGGTTGGGGACCCATAACCTAGATCAGGGGTGTCAAACTCAATTTCATTGAGGGCCGCGTCAGCATTGCGGTTGCCCTCGGGGGGCCGTGTGGATGGAATGGGTGTGGTCTACTGGGTGGGCATGGCCAGCTCTACATCGTTCGCGTCATGGGTGCCTGTGGGGGCCTGGGCAGGAGTGGGACAGATCTGAAGGTCCCTGGCAGAAGGGGGTGGGACCAGGGCAAGCGCCAAGGCATGGTCCATTTCTTCATTCCTCACAAAGGGGGACACCTCCCCAGCATGCACCCAGGTGGTGGGGCCAACGCGGCAGGGTCTGGTTCCTCGCTGTTTCCAGACGGCCTTGTGGAGCTAAGACTGAATGTGTTTCAGCATAGATGGCCACCACAAAATTGTACATTGGCTCCCGGCCGGCCCGGGCCAGGGCCAAGGCAGTGGGGGCCGTTCCCTCACTGTTTCCAGGATGGCTTCGCGGGCCACATGAAACCACTTCATGGGCCGGATTGTGTTTGACATGTCTGACCTAGATGTTTCATACCAACTCTTAATTTTACTGGCCTCTTTTTTTTTTTTTAATTTCAGGAGGTGAGCATCAATGGTTAGCAATTCATTCTTTCTCACAGAAACGAAATCATTATTTACCCGGAATTTTTTCTGCAACATCCGTGGATTCAGTGACTGGAACAGGTGGATGAGTGTCCTTGCTGACATCACTACATCTGTGAAGAACAATGAACAACACTGAGCATGGCTTGCAAAGCTAAGTTCAGAAATATATATATATAAAATTATGCCTTTGAATTGTATCCTTCCTGACGGCTTTCTGCTATTTCTATTTATTATTCATTAAAAAAAAATTATGCCTCCCACCTCCTCTACAAGCTGACTCTGAGTGGAAAACAAATAATAGGGCAACAGTGAAGCTCTCAAAAATGCTGGAAATAAATTAAAAAGCTGATTAAAAGAAGACACT
>NW_015386229.1:7269-10867 GCF_001527695.2 Protobothrops mucrosquamatus
CGCTTGCCAGCTACGCCTCGGCCGGCGCAGGGGGCGGAACCACGCATGCGCGGCGCTCCCGGGCAGGGAAAGTCCTCGACTTACGACCGGTTGGGTAGTCCTCGACTTACGACTGGTTTAGTCCTCGACTTACGACCGGTTTAGTCCTCGACTTACGACCGGTTGGGGTCGCGGCATTAAAAAGGTTGAGAACCACTGACTTAGACTTATATATTGCTTTATACTGCTTTCCCAAGGACTTCACACTGCTATACACTCTAAGCCAGTGTTTCTCAACCTTGACAATTTTAAGGCAGGTGGACTTCAACTCCCAGAATTCCACAGCCAGCAATGCTGGCTGTGGAATTCTGGGAGTTGAAGTCCACCCGCCTTAAAATTGTCAAGGTTGAGAAGCACTGCTCTAAGCGGTTTACAGAGTTCAATATACAGTAGTGGCCAAAATTGTGGAAACCTTTTGGGGAAAGCGTATTTTTTTGAGGTTTGATGGCTAATAACACCACTCTTTTTGGAGTAGTACCATTGTAGCCAATGAGCGTGAGTGTTTAGAGAGCCAATCGGGTGTCATCTTGTTTTAGCAATGAGCCAATCAGATCACAGTAGGGTTCAGTGATTGATGTCATATATTGAAGCGGAGAGGAGGACATTGGTCAGTGTGTTACGTGATCGCTATCAAATTGGTTGGGGTTTTTTTGTGTTCTTTCATTTAGTGAGCTTGTAAAACGTAATAAAATTGAAGTCACGGTGCAAAGAGTTGACTGGTTGCCTAGAAAGCGATGTAAAATAGTATTAAGTGAACAAGGCTACAATTATAAAGCAATTAGAAGAAAAAAATGGGTGGAAACTTAACCAAAGGTGGCATTTCTACTGTACACTTTTCCCAAAAGGTTTCCACAATTTTGGCCACTACTGTAGGTAAAGAAATATCTCTGAATCAATGACCTAAGCAACCACTTGGTTATTTAGTTCTTTATAAAACCAGCAACAGCATCATTCTTGCCTCTGCTGGTTTATTATAAAATGCTGGAATGACATTAATGCTACTGTACCTTCCACACGGATATAAGACCCTAACACTAAGCTTTGCCCTTTGTACATGAATAATCATTTTGGCTATTAAAAAAGGAAACCAGCAGATAATAAAAGGTGTTTTACCTGAACAATCAGTGTCGATGAGGCTGAAGATAGTCTCCAGATTGGACAGGTTTCGGTAAATGCTTTCCAGCAAACTCGACTGAAGGCGCTGAAAGAAACGAGACCACCGTTCACGCAGAAATCCCTTAATCGGTTTTCGAAATATGGGTAGAATTAGTCAGATATGCTTAGCGTAGGGTAAAAATATATTGAAAACGTATTTGTGTCTTGTTTACATCTATGGAATGATGGCTCTTTCTTCAGCCTCACTGGTTGCCATATTGTCACCAAATTCCATAACTGGCGAGACATTTCAGGAAGAGGAAAAGAAGGAATAACAATAACAGAGTTGGAATAGAATAGAATAGAATAGAATTTATGAAATGGAAGGAACAGAACAAAACAATAGAATAGAACAGAATAGAAGTTATGGAATAGAATAGAATTTATGGAATGGAAGGAACAGAACAAAATAGAATAGAACAGAATAGAAGTTATGGAATAGAATAGAATAGAATAGAATAGAATAGAATAGAATAGAAGTTATGGAATGGAAGGAACGGAACAAATCAATAGAATAGAACAGAATAGAAGTTATGGAATAGAATAGAATAGAATATAGAATAGAATAGAACAATAGAAGTTATGGAATAGAATAGAATTTATGGAATGGAAGGAACGGAACAAAACAATAGAATAGAACAATAGAAGTTATGGAATGGAATAGAATAGAATAGAATTTATGGAAGGAATGGAACAAAACAATAGAATAGAACAATAGAAGTTATGGAATAGAATAGAATTTATGGAATGGAAGGAACGGAACAAAACAGAATAGAATAGAACAGAATAGAAGTTATGGAATAGAATAGAATAGAATAGAATAGAGCTGGGAAGGACCTTGGAGGTCATCTAGTCCAACCTCCTGCTCAAGCAGGAGACCCTATGCCATTTCAGACAAATGGCTGTCCAGTCTCTTCTTAAAAGCCTCCAGTGATGGAGCATCCACAACTTTTGAAGACAAGATGTTTCACTGATAATTGTTCTCCCGGTCAGGAAATTTCTCCTTCGTTCTGGATAGGATCTCTCCTTTTTAGTTTCTAGCCATTGTTTCTTGTCTTGCTTTGGAAATAGGTTGACACCCCCCCCCCTTCTTTGTGGCAGCCACTCAAATATTGGAACACTATCATGTCACCCCCTCGTCCTTCTCTTCATTAAACTAGATATACCCAATTCTGGCAACTGTTCTTCATGTTTTATCCACTCCCTAATCATCTTTGTTGCTCTTCTCTGTGTCTTTCTAGAGTCTCAACATCTTTTTATATTGTGACCAAAACTGGATGCAGTTCTCCAAGTGTGGCCTTATTAAGACTTTATAAAGCAGTACTCATATTTCATGTGATCTTGATTCTATCCCTCTGTCAATGCAGCCAGGGATTGTATTGGCTTTTTTGGCTGCTGCTGCACACGGTTGGCTCATATTTAAGTGTCCACTAGGACACCAAGATTCCTCTTACAGTTACTGCTATTGAGTTAAATTTCACCAAATCTGTACCTGTACGTTTGTTTTTTGTTGCCTAAGTGTAGAAGGAGAACGTGACTATTGGCATGATGCTGGTTTTCTTCATTCCCACAGACACTCTACTGCAGGGGTGTCAAACTGCCGGCCTGCGGGCCGGATGCATCATAGCAAAACCGCACCCATCCCATTGCCGACAATGGCAAAAAAAGTCGCGATACATCGCGACACATCACGTGATGTTGCGAGTTTCACACCCCTGCTCTACTGCAATACCTCTTGGGTTGCAGATTTCTCTTCTGTCACAATGTCTTTAAGCCACGTCCTGTAGTCCACTTTTCCATTGGTCAGTTGCAGTATCAGATGTGGTCTCAGCATCCTCCATGGCAGTCCTAGCTGGAGGACCGACTCCATGGCTTTTGCCCAGTCGTTTATGGTGATGAGGCCTATGAGAACACAAAAATAGGGTGATTAAGAATGACTTGGTGAAGGTCCAGTGTTGCAGGGAGTCCTTGAGTTATGACCATAATGGATCCTGGGTTTGGTGATCGTTAAGTGAATCTGTGGTTTTTAAGTAGCATGGTTCTTAAGTGAGTGCAGTAGTCGTAAACTGAATCAATGATTCACTGTGGGCACCGTTTTGCCGAAAACCAGAAGTAACTGCCAGTTTTCGGCAAAATTATTGTAAAATGCAGTCACACCATATCACAAAAAAGATGTTGACACTTTGGAAAAAGTTGAGTGAAGAGCAACTAAGATGATCCAAGGCCTGGAGACTAAAACATATGAAGAATGGCTGCAGGACTTGGGTTTGACTAGTCCAGGGGTAGGCAACCTTGGCTCTTTTATGACTCATGGACTTCAACTCCCAGAATTCCTGAGCCAGCATGGCTCAGCTTGGAAACCTCTCCCTTTCCCCTCAGCATGGCTGGCTCAGGAATTCTGGGA
>NW_015386229.1:12316-79467 GCF_001527695.2 Protobothrops mucrosquamatus
CACTGATGATGTTACCTAGTTAGGGTAATGAAACGTCTGCAAGAAAACAACCAACCCAGAGATCACCAAGGACCCCTCACTTCAACCCTGAGCTATAAATGTTCTCCTTCGTTGGTACCATGGTGCCATCAACACTCTGCCAAGTTTTTATGGGCAGAGACCCCATCTTGATTTTCTGACCATGTTCATTTCCTGTCCCCCCCCCCCCCCCAAAAAATATGTCTCTTTGTTAGCCTTACCTGTGTTCTTCCTATCGTAGCTCTTAAACGTTATGGTGAGTTCTGACCTGTGGGCAAACAGCTGCTCCTTTAAAATTTGGTACGCTGACTCCTCCACTCGGCTGATCCTGGGAGAGAAAAAAAAAGACATTTCTGCCGTGTGAAATTGCACAAAAAACATTCAGTCCGTGCCCTTTCGGGATGACTGGAAAACTTTGAGAGGCCGATCACAGAACAGAATCATCTATTTTCATTGGAATAAATCAGATGGAATTAAGAGGGGGGGGGGACTTTGCCTGAATCACCATTTATTTTTCCTTACAAGTAGTCCTCAACATACAACGGGCCATCTAGCTATCTTTCTAAGTTATAACCGACCCTCAAAAGGGGTCCTTGGTGCTGTCTGACCTCGGTTGTTTTCTTGCAGATGTTTCATTACTCAAACTAGGTAACATCGTCTTTGTTAGTAGGGAATGGACTGGCTCTCCCTACTAATACTGATGATGTTAGCTAGCTGGGTAATGAAACGTCTGCAAGAAAACAACATAGTTTAGAGAGCACCAAGAACCCTACAGTTGTTTTCCTCCTCCTCCTCCTCCTCCTCCTGCCACACTCCCTTCTAACGCTGATGATGTTACCTAGCTGGGTAATGAAATGTCTGCAAGAAAACAGCCTAGCTTAAAGAGCACCAAGGACCCTACAGTTGTTCTCCTCTTCCTCCTCCTCCTCCTCCTCCTCCTCCTCCTCCCCCCCCTCCTCCTCCTCCTGCCACACTCCCTTCTAGCACTGATGATGTTATCTAGCTGGGTAATGAAATGTCTGCAAGAAAACAACCAAGCTCAGAGAGCACCAAGGACCCTCACTTCAACTTGAGCTACCAATATTCTCCTTTATTTCCAACCCCGAAAAAATATTTACAACCTGGATTCAAAGTGACTGAAAAAAGTGACTGATGATCCTGCAAGGGTCTATAAGAGTGAAAAATGGTCATCGGTCACTTTTTTCAGTGCCATTATAACGTCGAACGGTCACTAAACAAACGGTCTGTACTACAGTTCAAGGCCAACTTACGGGTTGCTGGTTTGGAACCCTGCCCAAAGTCCTTTCAGGAGTGGTTGGGGTTAGAGATGTAAAATTTCCAGAAATTTTGAAGCCATGAGGGAAAAAAATGTTTTTTCCCTGTTTTTTTTTCAGAAAAAAATAGAAATTTTGGAAAAAATTTGGGAAAAAAAGTTCACTTTTTTTGTAGTTTTACAAATTGCTTGAATAGAACAGAACAGAAAATGGGGAATAGAATAGAATAGAATAGAATAGAATAGAATAGAATAGAATAGAATAGAATAGAATAGAATAGAATAGATTCCACACTCCTTTTTTTTTTCCAATTTTTCCAGGAAAAAAAAGTTTTGGGAAAAAAAACAAAATGGAAAAACCCCTGTTTCCCCCCCCCCATTTTTCTGGTTTTTTTCCCAGGCCTTCCCATCTCTAGCTGGGGTACAACTGTCCGCAGTGCTGGCTGACCGTTGAGTTATGTTCATTTGACGGGATACTCCTTTGGTGGCTTGAAACTGGACCAAATGAGGTATGAGGTCAGGTCCCAGTTTGATGTAAGCACCCCGGTTACTGCCCACTGCATAATAGTTGGAAGCCGAAAATATGGTGATGACCTAGTCAAGACAAAACAGAGTACAACAGATTTAATAATAATAATAATGATAAAGTTGGAAGGGACCTTGGAGGTCATCTAGTCCAACCCCCTGCTCAGGCAGGAAACCCTATACCATTTCGGACAAATGGCTGTCCAGTCTCTTCTTAAAAACTTCCAGTGTTGGAGCATTCACCACTTCTGGAGGCAGGTTGTTCCACTGGTTAATTGTTCTAACTGTCAGGAAGTTTCTCCTTAGTTCTAGGTTGCTTCTCTCCTTGATTAGTTTCCACCCGTTGCTTCTTGTCCTGCCTTCAGGCGCTTTGGAGAATAGCTTGACTCCCTCTTCTTTGTGGCAGCCCCTGAGATATTGGAACACTGCTATCATGTCCCCCCTCCTTCTCTTCGTTAAACTAGATATTCCCAATTCCAGAAACCGTTCCTTATATGTTTTAGCCTCCAGTCCCCCTAATCATCTTTGTTGCTCTTCTCTGTACTCTTTCTAGAGTCTCAACATCTTTTTTTACATCGTGGTGACCAAAACTGGATGCAATATTCCAAGTGTGGCATTACCAAGGCATTGTAAAGTGGTATTAATACTTCACGTGATCTTGATTCTATCCCTCTGTTAATGCAGCCTAGAACTGTGTTGGTTTTTTTGGAAGCTGCAGCACACGGCTGGCTCATATTTAAATGATTGTCCAATAGGACTCCGCAATCCCTCTCACAGTTACTACTATTGAGCAAGGTACCCCCTATACTATACCTGTACATTTGGTTTTTCTTGCCTAAATGTAGAACCTTACTTTTTTCACCATTGAAGTTGGTGATTTACAGCAGTTCCCATGTTAAAGTCTCCAAAACCTACGTGTTCATCTTTGCTTTGCTTTAATCCACATTTGTAGGGGCGCGATGCTCACTGGTTAAAGACGCCAAGCTTGTCAGCTGGAAAGCTGACAGCCTAGGTTCAAGACCTGAGCGCCGCACAATGGGGTGAGCTCCCGTTCCTTGTTCCAGCTCCTGCCCACCTTGAAAGCATGCAGATGCGAGTAGATAAATGGGTATCACTTTGGTGTGGAGGTAACAGTGTTCTGTGTGCCTCGGTGTATAGCCGTGCTGGCCACGTGACCACAGAAGCATCTTTAGACAAGGCTGGCTCCCTCATCCAAGAAATGGAGATAAGCACCGTGCCCTAAAGTTGGACACGACTGGCTGTGAAAACCTTTCCCTTAATCCACATTTGTGCATTATTTGCACCGCAAACCCGCCATTAATATCATTCACAAAATGGTTTTCACAAATCTCCCAAATAAAAATGTTAGCAGCACCAAAAGAAAGCGTAGTCACAGTGTCCTGCAATTTATGACTTTTGGCCTTTGCTTCCATATTCTGGCAAAAAAAACCCGCCCATTGACTACAATGTTTGGATCCTATGTTGTCTACGTCTGCTGGTAAGTTACTACCAGAAGAAATGGGTTAGCCTGTGGAGTTGCCACTGGGTTGAGCTTCATGTTGATGATACAATCCATGCGTTTATTTCTATAGGTACTCATTAACTTGCAACTGGGTTGCTTAGCGAGTTGATATATATATATATATATAACAGATGCCGAGTTCCCAGAAAAAAGGCGGAGAAGAGCATCAAAGATGACAACGGGTCTGGAAGCAAAGTCATATGATGAACAGCTAAGGGATCTAGTTACGTTTAGCCTAACCAAAGTAAGGTTTAGGAGAGACATGATAACTGTCTTCCAATACTTAAAGGGAAGAGAGCTTCCATTTATTCTCGAGAGCACCTGAGGGCAGGACGAGAAGCCATGGAGGAAGCTTTTCAGAAAGAGAACCAACCTAGAAATAAGGAAGAATTTCCTGAATGTAAGAATTAATCAATGCAACAGTTTGCCTCCTGGAGTTGTCGGTGCTCCATCACTGGAGGTTTTCAAGAAAAGATTAGACAACTATTTGTCCAGGATGGTAAAAGGAGTCCTGCCTTAGCCATGGGGTTGGTCTAAAAGATCTTCAAAGTCCCTTTCAGCCCTATGATTTTATGACTGATTCTCTGAGTCTATGATTCTGTGATGATTCTATGATGACTCTATGATGATTCTATGGTGATTCTATGATGACTCTATGATACTGTGATTCTGTGATTCTATGATACTGTGATTTTGTGATACTGTGATACTGTGATTTTGTGATCCTATGATTCTGTGATTCTCTGATTCTATGATTCTATGATACTGTGATTCTGTGACTTTGTGATTCTATGATTCTGTGATTCTATAATTCTGTGACTGTGATTCTATGTTTCTATGATACTGTGATTCTGTGATTCTTTGATTCTATGATACTGTGATTCTATGATTCTGTGATTCTGTGACTTTGTGATTCTGTTTCTATGATTCTGTGATTCTGTGATTCTATGATACTGTGATTCTGTGATTCTGTAACTTTGTGATTCTATGATTCTGTAACTTTGTGATTCTATGATTCTGTGATTTTGTGACTTTGTGATTCTATATTTCTATGATTCTGTGATTCCGTGATTCTATGATTCTATTCCCTATGCACTTTTGCAACCCAGAAGCTTTTGCTGTTAGCCTGTACCTCTCCAGTAATATCCTAAACACTGATCCTCCACTGGGCCTACCTTCCGATTGTGGTTGAATTCATAACCTTCTGGCTTGCATTCGTGAGAACGGATGATGAACTGCAGGCGGTGTTTCTGCAGAAACATATCCGTCACATCAGGTCCAAAGTAACAGCCTCCGCCCCTTTCCAAATTCATTGTGCATCCAGGTCTAGGATCAGGGTCACTCCATAGAATATCCACAACCTACAAGCAAAGTCACAGACATGGGATTTTCCAGTTGCTTTATTTGAATTTTATTCATGCGTTTAGGTATGTAAGTCCACATTCAAAAGAAAAGTCAGTAGGGAATAGCATCAACATTAGAAATTCTGAGAGTTTCAAATTTTTATTAGTTTATCAAAACATAAAAGACAAAAATACAAAGAAAAAAACGAAAATAAGGGAAAAATAAGGGAAGGGTAAAGAGAAAAATGTAGGAGACCTTTGAGCTGTTTTCAGGGAGGTTGAACACTTTGAACATTGTGGATTATAACCTTGCCTGACTGACAATTTTTGGATGCCTGAGACAAAGGATCACTATAAAATATTGATTTTGGGACTGGACGTGTATTCTGGAATCTATTGGATTATAAAGGCTACATATAAAGTCCAGAAAGCTAGAGGAAACTTTGTTCTACTCTTAAATAAACACCTTTCAGAAGGAAATATACTCTACACTACAACTAATTCACCAAACAATTGTTGCAGACAAAGAGGACATAAAAAGAAATCATAATGAGACTAAAAATAATTTAGATAACATAAATGAGCAAATCTCCAAATTAAATCTACAACTAGAAAGTTCCCAGACAACTACAAAGTATTTTAGCTATATAAATGTAATTAATATTGAGAAAATCATAACTGACAAAGATACTTTAAATATTGATGGGTAATCAAACTTTAACAAGAGCATGAAAAACAGATATTGATTTATGAATTGATAGTATTGTTATTTGTATAATATTAGTAAAATATGACGAAAGAGGTTTATATCTAACTTTGTATACATCAATCGTACCAAGAATTGTAATTGTGTAATGAGGGGAAAATGGAAACAATATGGGGAAGAAAGAAGGATCAGGGAAATTATACTGGATTGTGCAGTACTGAATAGATTTATATTGAAGAACTTAATGTTAAATATGTGAACCCGGACAACATGTTGTTTACTAAGCTCCAAAGATTGTAATTCTTAAAAATTAATAAAACTTAAAAAAAAAAAAGAATTAACCAAATTCAAGAAGGGTTAGCCTTGTGGGAGTGTAATGATTCTAGGCCAGTGATGGTGAACCTTTTAGAGACCGAGGGCCCCAAAAACTGCCCCCCATCCCCGCTCCGCCCTGCCCACTGGGCCACCCACCACCTCCACGGCCCGCCACAGATCACCCAGGCAGCCCAGCAGTGCCATGGCAGCCATGCCCTCCACCCATGCCCCGCAGCATCATCTGCGCGCAACAGGGTGCAAGGGTGGAGTCTTGTCCCCGCTGCCCAGCTACCATGTCCTTGGCTCTGCTGCTTCGTGTGGGCCGTGCCCAGGAGCAACTCTCCTCCGGGGGGGGGCTGCTGGTGAGGAGGGGACCGTGGGAGGAGGCAGGGCTGGGGAGACGGTCCGTGTGCCCATAGAGAGGGCTCCGAGTGCTGCCTCTGGCACCTGTGCCATAGGTTCACCACCACTGTTCTAGGCTGATGACTCTCTTGACTCCACCCCCCAGGCTCTGCCCTCTTTCTCCTACAGGTTGGTCAGCTATTGCTGGATTGATTTCTACTTTTCTGCTTGCTGGAATTTTGGCAGTTCTCCAAATGCTTACCTGCTCAATGTCATCATCTTCATAGCATGTGGATTCATTTGAGTCCTCTGAGTCCACAGATGAACTGGGTCCTGGGGTTTTCTGGACTCCAGGGGACATGCGAGAGGATCTCGCATCTTCCTGGACTGTCTGTTGTCCCCCTTGGGAGACTTTGATTGTGGAACTGCTCCTGGCCAATTTGCCACCTTCAGATGGGGTATACTCTAAAGATTTTCTTCTCTTTGGTGTTAGCACAGAGGGAATCTAAGTTGAGAAGGAGACACCAAAGAGGGAGCTGTTAAGAAAGAGACAGAATACGTGACTGAGAATCAGGTATTTTTTAGAACCATATTTTCAATCCAGTTGTGGAATTGGAAAGAAAAAACAAAGTGATCTTGGAGTATCTATATCAGTGATGGCGAACCTTTTAGAGACGGAGTGCCCAAACTGCAACCCAAAACCCACTTATGCATCGTCGGGTGCCGAGTGGGTGTGGCCCATTGGGTGGGCGGGGCTGCGGTGGTAACAGCAGACTGGGTGGGACTTAAAAGTTCAATCAATCAATTCTAACTTTGCAAGATCTTTTTTTTCCCGCAAGAAATTGAAATTGACTGAATGATTGAACCTTTTTTTGTACATGGTGTCGGAGGCCTAAAGCAAAAAGGTTTTATAAAACCCAGCTGAAGGCCTAGGACTGGGGCAATGGCGCGTGTGCCCACAGACTGCCGCCTCTGGCCCACAGACTGCCGCCTCTGGCACCCGTGCCATAGGTTCGCCACCACTGGTCTATATTTTGTCTCTCTTCAATCCTGTGTGCAGTTCTGATCACTACAATACAAAAGGGACCCAAGTAGTCCTCAGCTTACAACGGTTTGTTTGGTGACCGTTCAAAGTTACAACAGCACTGACAAAAATCATTTTTCACACTTACAACCATCGCAACATCCCCCTGATCAAAATTCAGACATTTGGCAACTGACTCATATTTATGACGGTTGCAGCATGTCCCAGGATCACGTGATCACCTTTGGCAGCCTTCCGACAAGCAAAGTCAGTGACTAAACCAGGCTCACTTTACAACCATGTTACTAACTTAAGAACTGCAGTGGTTCACTTAACAACTGTGTCAAGAAAGGTGGTAAAATGGGGCAAGACTTACTTAACCAATCAATGTCTTGCTTAGCAACAGAAATTTTGGGCTCAGTCATGGTCATAAGCCAAGGACTACCTGCAATGAAGAACTGGAAAGGTTACAGAGAAGATGGTGAAGAAATTGGGTCTAATTCCTATGAAGAAGGATTAAAGCAGAGGTCCCCAACCTTTTGGGCACCAGGGACCATTCCGGGGAAAAAAGTTTTTCCGTGGACCGGAGGGTGTGTGGTTTTGTGTGCTGCCTGCATCTCGCGGATGAGGCTTTGGTTGTTTGTGTGGACCGGTTGCTGGCATGCTGTGGCCCGGTACTGTCCATGGACCGGGGGTTGGGGGGCCCTGGATTAAAGGAAGTAGGCAGGTTTAGCTTAAAGAAGCTACAGTACAATCGAACCCTCCCAATATTTGAAAGCTGTCACAGGGAAAAAAGAGTAAATTTATTCTTTGTAGCTGCTGAAAGTGGGACAAGAACCAAGAGGAAAACAGAGGTCCAAAGTTCAAATAAGAAGGAATTTCCTGATCATCTTTAGAGATGGAGTCCTAGTGGACAAACACTTAAATATGAGCCAACCGTGTGCTGCAGCTGTCAAAAAAGCCAACACAGTCCTAGGCTGCATTAACAGAGGGATAGAATGAAAATCACGCAAAGTGTTAGTACTGCTTTATAATGCCGTAGTAAGACCACACTTGGAATACTGCATCCAGTTTTGGTTACTACAATGTAAAAAAGATGTTGAGACTCTAGAAAGAGGGCAGAGAAGAGCAACAAAGATGATTAGGGGACTGGAGGCTAAAGCATATAAGGAACGGTTGCTGGAATTGTGTATGTCTAGTTTAATGAAGAGAAGGACGAGGGGAGACATGATAGCAGTCTTCCAATATCTCAGGGGCTGCCACAAAGAAGAGGGAGTCAAGCAATTCTCCAAAGCACCTGAAGGCAGGACAAGAAGCAACGGATGGAAACTCATCAAGGAGAGAAGCAACCTAGAACTAAGGAGAAATTTTCTGACTGTTAGAACAATTAATCAGTGGAACAACTTGCCTCCAGAAGCGGTGAATGCTTCAACACTGGGAGTTTTTAAGAAGAGTTTGACAACCATTTGTCTGAAATGGTGTAGGGTTTCCTGCCTGAGCAGGGGTTTGTGGACTAGTTGACCTCCAAGGTCCCTTCCAGCTCCGCTATTCTGTTCTGTTCCACAAATAAAAGCAGGTCCTCTTCTAACGCCATACCTTACACCTCTCAACTTTGGCTAGCTGTTCCAAATCGGTCTTATCAGATATGCCTCCATGTACAATCAGGACCTTTCTGTCAATCACAGTTGCCAATGGCAGGCTGCTGAAGACATTCTTGATCACCGCCAGGAGTCTGTTGGCATGATCCTAGAGGGAAGAGGAGCAGAGTGCAAAAACTAGGCTGCGCAGTTCAGGGGTATCCGACAACACCGAAGATGCAATAGGTAGGCAAACCGGAGTACCTTATATTTGCGGGTGACTTCCTTGGTAAACCCGTAGCTACAGGCAGAAGAGAAGAGAAGACTTTAACTAGATGTCTTGGAAGGAGAGCAAAACAACAACAATGACAATCTTAAAAGTGTTACAGGTAGTCTTCAACTTACAACACTTCGTTTACTGACTGTTCAAAGGTAGCACAGCACTGAAAAATGTGCCTTATGACCGTTACAACCGTTGCAGCATCCCCACGATCAGGTGGCCAAAATGTAGACGCTTGACTCATATTTATGACCTTTACTGTGTCCCAAGGTCATGTGATCCCCTTTTGAGACCTTCTGACAAGCAAAGTCAGTGGGAAAGACAGATTCACTTAACAATCAGTTTACTAACTGATCAACTGTGGCAAGAAACGTTTGGGCAAAACTCACTTAACAAATGTCTCACTTAACAACAGAAACTTTGGGCTCAGTTGCCATCGTAAATTGAGGACTACCTGTAGTTTTGACTTATTTTCAGCCCTGCGAGATAAATCAGACCAAGAAACCAACGTCATGTAAGACGGCACTAGTTTTATTGCAACAGGCACAGTAACAGAATCTTGCCAGTTGGAATGGGCTTCCCCCCTCCATCCTTTTATTTTGGTATGAACTAGGGAGGGGCTTGTCCGAGATACTTTGTTAGAAATTCTGTTTTACATAAAGGACCACATAGAGCAAACAAAGAGCACAGTCACCATGTGCTTTACTGCTCAACTCTATTACTGTAACTGGAAACAGGAAACTCTTCTCACAAAATAAAGAAACCATAGATTATAACCATAGATGCATGCTAAACACTGCCATCTACTGGCTGAATAATTCTGTTGCAATACAAAATACATTCTAACATATATTCCAACGCTTTCTCAGGTTACTTTCTTGGCCAGGGCTCAAGATCCACTTATCTTGCTAACCGTTCTTCCTCCTAGTCATCTAGGTTATTCCCTATAACTTTTACAGGTAGTCCTCAACTTATAAGAGTTTGTTTAGTGACTATCAAAGTTTATGAAAATGTTGAAGGGTACTGGGCCTAGGACAGATCCTTGGGGTACCCCATTGCATGCTTCCCTCCATGTAGTTGTAGTTCCGTTAAGCACTACACACTGGATGTGGTGGGTCATTAAATTGCAGATCCATCTGTCGGGTGATGCTGTCTACCCAATAATAATATGTGTACTGAAGAAAATATTTATTTATCTATTTAAAAAATACATATGGCCATCCAACTCATTCTCAGTACCTCTGGGTGGCTTACAAAGATAAACAAAATAAAAACTAGATACCCTACTTTTCTGCAAATGATTTAAATTCCATACCGGAAATTGATCATGTAATCCTCATGGTTGCCTCGATTCAGGTGGACCTCTTTGGGGTAAATCAAGAGGAAAACAAAGAGAATGATCAGGATCTCAATGGAATGCTTGCCTCTGTCCACAAAGTCACCGTTGAAGACGTACAACTTCTGCGGAGAAGGAAGTCCGTTCTGTAAGGAGGAGAAACAAAAATCCCTAAAATTGAACTTCAGTGGGATGGCAAGATTAGGAGACAAGCTCCCAGGAAGCCTTAATCTGTGGGGTCCTTGGTGCTCTCTGAGCTTGGTTGTTTTCTCGCAGATGTTTCATGACCCAACTAGGTAACATCATCAGTGCTAGAAGGGAGAGGAGGAGGAGGAGGAGGAGGAGGAGGAGGAGGAGGAGGAGAAGTGTAGAGTCCTTGGTGCTCTCTGAGTTTGGTTGTTTTCTTGCAGACGTTTCATGACCCACCTAGGTAACATCATCAGTGCTAGAANCTAGAAGGGAGTGTGGAGGAGGAGGAGGAGGAGGAGGAGGAGGAGGAGGAGAACTGTGAGATCCTTGGTGCTCTTTGAGCTTGGTTGTTTTCTTGCAGATGTTTCATGACCCACCTAGGTAACATCATCAGTGCTAGAAGGGAGTGTGGAGGAGGAGGAGGAGGAGGAGGAGGAGGAGAACTGTGAGATCCTTGGTGCTCTTTGAGCTTGGTTGTTTTCTTGCAGATGTTTCATGACCCACCTAGGTAACATCATCAGTGCTAGAAGGGAGTGTGGAGGAGGAGGAGGAGGAGGAGGACAACTGTGAGGTCCTTGGTGCTCTCTGAGCTTGGTTGTTTTCTTGCAGACGTTTCATGACCCAACTAGGTAATATCATCAGTGCTAGAAGGGAGAGGGCTTTGCTCCCTGTGTATGTACTAGTGGCTTTTCCCGCCAGCGTTGATGGGAGTGTTCTTCACAGATGCCGAGATTCACTGATGCCGAGGAATGTTGTGCGTTTTATTGCTCCACCATAGCAAGTCTAACAAGCAGCAAAAAGTGTAATTACTTTGTTTTATCTTGGTTAGGGAAGAGTTACCATGTCTTTTCTTGCACGGAAGATTAGAATCGAGGTACTTTTGTAAGGATTGATTCATTTCGATTGCTTTTGACATATCGTCATGAACGCTCTGCTTACCTTGTAAAATATGTGAAACAAGTCGAATATTTGTCCATGTAAGTCTCCTAATAAAAGAAAGGGAGAAAGTGTTATCTCAGTGAAGAATTTGATAGAATCCTAGAATGTATAAATTGGAAATCATCTTTAAATAATTTTAATCCAGCTCCTTGCACAGTGCAGTGGTTCAATTTGACATCAACAGGACGTTGCTGAGCTTGAGAGAAGACTAAGCTATCAAAATTCCAAGATATTTCCTTATTGCTGGTAAGAGAACATGGACAGGTCCATCAGGAATCAAACTAAACTCCTGGAAGATATGAACTCTTGCAGGCCGCTTACTATCGTAGCAGGTAGCCGTAGATAGTCAACCTTGGTTAGACTGTTGAATTTCTGCCTGCTCGTTTTGGAGTTTGGGCAACAGTCACTCAGAAGTCTCCTACCCCTCATTTAAAAGCCCAAACTTCACCGCATATTGCAATGGTTTAGAGCAGGTCTCCAACTTTGGCAACTTTAAGACCTGTGGACTTCAACTCCCAGAATTCCCTAGCCAGCCATGCCGGCTGGGGAATGCTGGGAGTTGACGTTCACAAGTTTTAAAGATGCCAAGGTTGGAAGCCCCTCGTTTAGACTTTTAGGCAAATATTTCTCTCTCTGTGTCTCTGTCTCTGTCTCTGTCTCTCTCTCTCTCTCTCTCTCTCTCTCTCTCTCTTTTTTTTTTGAAAAAAAATTATTAATTTTCTAATTTTACATTTAAATATTTGAAAAGCAACGTGATGGCTGAGTTGGTCAATAATTCAATAACATACAAATATCTTTAGTACAGATCTCAAATTATTACATTAAATAATTCCTCTCTTTTCCCCTATCTATCTATCTATCTATCTATCTGTCTGTCTGTCTGTCTGTCTGTCTGTCTGTCTGTCTGTCTGTCTGTCTGTCTGTCTGTCTGTCTGTCTGTCTATCTATCTATCTATCTATCTATCTGTCTGTCTGTCTGTCTGTCTGTCTGTCTGTCTGTCTGTCTATCTATCTATCTATCGAGATAGATATAGATAGATAGATAGATAGATAGATAGATAGATATAGATATAAGCTATCTAGCTTAGCTATCTATCTATCTATCTATCTATCTATCTATCTATCTATCTATCTATCTATCTATCTATCTATCTATCTATCTATCTATCTATCTATCTATCTATCTATCTATCCAGAGCTTTTTTTCTCACAGAATGCTCAGAACGGAGTTCCGGCACCTTTTTTGGATGGAACCTTGTAGGGTAGGCAAGGCGGGTTGTATGACGTGTGAGTTCTGGCACCTTTTTTTTAATAGAAAAAAAGCACTGTCTCTCTCTCTCTCTCTCTCTCTCTCTCTCTCTCTCTCTCTCTCTCTCTCTCTCTCTCTCTCTCTCTCTCTCTCTCTCTCTCTCTCTCTCTCTCTCTCTCTCTCTCTCTCTCTCTCTCTCTCTCTCTCTCTCATCTATCTATCTATCTATCTATCTATCTATTAAGCTATCTAGTTATCCATCTAGCTATCTAGCTATCTAGCTAGCTATCATCTATCTAGCTTAGCTATCTAGCTATCATCTATCTAGCTATCATTTCTCTCTCTCTCTCTCTCTCTCTCTCTCTCTCTCTCTCTCTCTCTCTCTCTATCTATCTATCTATCTATCTATCTATCTATCTATCTATCTATCTATCTATCTATCTATCTTCTCTATCTGTCTGTCATCTGTCTGTCTAATCTGCCACCATCTCACTATGGAGACCAGCTCTAGGTGGCTGAGTGCAACTCAGTGCAATAACATCATTGGGACATAAACACCAGGTATAAACATAGAAACAGTTGAAAAGACAGGAATGAAACAGAGGAGAAAGATTTTCATCTTGTTCTGCTTTGGGTATCAGGAGGAACAAGGCCAGGCTCCTTTGCTGGACTCAGGAGCACTCCTCTCCTCTTCCTTGCAACTTTGCCGAGGGGCTCTACCTATTTACAACAGGTAGTTGTCTCACCACACACGGTGATCTCCTCACTGTAGCAGGTAGAGATTCTGTTAATATTTGGCAGCTGGCTCAGATGGTGTTCCGCCTCTTGGAAGAGTTTTAAAACATAGTAAGGATGAAGCTGCTACTGGGAATAAAGAAAAAAAAACATTAGAAAAGGCAACGGGAGAGAAGTTGAGCCTTGACTGGCAGACGTTTCATGACCCAACTAGGTAACATCATCAGTGCTAGAAGGGAGTGGGCTTTGCAGAAAGGAGGAGGAGGAGGAGGAGGAGGAGGAGGAGGAGGAGAACTGTGGGGTCCTTGGTACTATCTTAGCTTGGTGGTTTTCTTGCAGACGTTTCATGACCCAGTTAGAAGGGAGTGGGCTTTGTGAAGACGTTTCATGACCCAATGCTAGAAGGGAGTGGGCTTCGTGAAGAGGAGGAGGAGGAGGAGGAGGAGGAGGAGGAGGAGGAGGAGGAAGANCCCCTTGGGGAAGTGGGGCTGGGCTTGGTGCCGCTGGTGCTCAAGAGCCAGGCTGGGCATTTGACCTCTGCTGCGCAGGGCTCCGGGCAGCCCGCACCACCATCCAGCCCCCCATGGCCTGAGAGGAACAGTGAGGCTCCTCCAGTGGACCATACCTTGGCACTTGCCCTGGTCCCACCCCGTTCTGCCAGAGACCCTCAGATCTGTCCCACTCCTGCCCTGGCCCCCCACAGGCACCCTTGATGCAAACGATGTAGAGCTGGCCACGCCCACCCAACAGGCCACACCCACTCCATGCCCAACAGTAGGCCGCACCCACCCTGGCCCCACACCCCCCCCCGAGGGCAACCGCAATGCTGATGCGGCCCTCAATGAAATTGAATTTGACACCCCTATACTAGTGGCTTCTCCTGTGTTCTTCACTCCCACCAACTCCGACAGAACGAGCCAATTAGCGTGAGCCAACAGGACCTTTACACACGTAGTCCTCGACTTACAACAGTGCGTTTAGTGACCGTTCAAATTTACAACGGCATTGGAAAAAAAAAAAGCTTGCCAGGAAGGTTGCAAATGGCGGTCAATTGACTCCAGGATGCCACAACCATCGTAAATACATGTTGGTGGCCAAGCATCCAAATTCCGATCACATGATTGTGGGGATGCTGTGATGGTTGTAACTGCGAGGAACAATGGTAAGTCTCATGTTTGGTGCCGTTGTAACTTCACACGGTCACTAAACGAAAGCTTGTAAGCCGAGAACTACCTGGAAAGAATTTTAGGGATCTCTGATCCATTCCCGGAAGCAACATTGAGATAGTTGTTCTTCAAGTACTTACTTGATTGTTTCTGAAGGCTTCCAGGATGTTTACCGCATCGTCCGGCGTCAGGGGGAAACTGAGTCGAGGGCCCCTGTAACTAACTGGTACCTCCATAGATTCCATTCCTTTTTCCAGTTTGATCCGTTTCGTATTATCCGTCTCCGACAGGATGCGGTTAAGGAAATCCCCTTGGCAGGAGTAGAGCAAAATTTTAAGATATTTCAGATATTAATGCAGACGGTCCTTTCTCTGAGGAATCAGAAAAGTTAAAAATGTGCCCGCAGGTAGTCCTTGACTTACAATAGTTCATTTAGTGACCCTTCAAAGTTACAACGGCACTGAAAAAAAGTGACTTGCAACCGTTTTTCCCCCACACACGTATGACCTTTGAACCATCCCCAGGATCATGTGATCAAAATTCAGGTGCTTGGCAACTGACTCATACTTATGACCGTTGCTGTGTCCCCGAGTCATGTGATCCCCTTTTGTGACCTTCTGACAAGCAAAGTCAATGGGGAAGCCAGATTCACTTAAACGAACGTGTTACTTAACAATCTGGTTACTAACTTGTTCACTCCGGTGGTTCACTTAAGAACTATGGCCAGGAAGGTCGTAAAAAGAGGCAAAACTCAACAACTGTATTCCTTAGCAATGGAAATTTTGGGCTCAGCTGGGGCCATAAATCGAGGATTACAATTATATATACACTTACTATCTTTCGTGTTTTTTGATGCGACGTTCTCTAAGAGATAGTCAAAGAAATGGCTGAGCTGCAGAAGATCAAAATAATATTGTCAAAACCTAGAGGAAACATACATTTCTTTTCTCTTTTCTTATTTTTGCCCTCCTGGGCTACCCTCCTTCGCCATAACTATGTCTAGGTATGTCTAGTTTAGGTCTAGGTATGTCTAGTTTAATGACATACAACTATGTGTAGGTATGTCTAGACCAGGGGTAGGCAACCTTGGCTCTTTTATGACTCGTGGACTTCAACTCCCAGAATTCCTGAGCCAACATGGCTCAGCTTGGAAACTCTCCCTTTCCCCTCAGCATGGCTGGCTCAGGAATTCTGGGAGTTGAAGTCCACGAGTCATAAAAGAGCCAAGGTTGCCTACCCCTAGTCTAGTCTAATGAAAAGAAGGACTAATCGTAATGTATAAAGATATTTTGAACACTAAAGGGAAAGCAAAATGGAAACAAGAGATGGGAAAGCAAGAATATTGGTCTAATAAGGTGACCGTAATTGCAAATAAAATTGAGTTACAAATTGGATAGAAAAGATGTTATAATTTAGAAGCAATTGTATCAGTAGATACAATATTAGAAAAATATGATGATGAAGAAACATATATTCAATATTGTATGTATGTTATATGTATTAATAGTAGAAAGAATTGTATCTGTTTAGTGTTTGAAAAGTGAAGAAACATCACTTCAACAAGAGAGGATTAAAAAAATGTCAGAATGTGCAGAAACTAAGAGTGATATTGAAGAACAAAGAAAAGGAAGATACAGAATAATTTTAATATGTATTGTTAAGTAAAAAAATGAACCCAGATAACATGCTGTTTATTAAGCACTTACGATTTGTAAAAATTAGAAAATCAATAAAATTTTATCGGAAAAAAAAGCAATGGATGTAAACTAAATCAAGGAGAGAAGCAACCTAGAACTAAGGAGAAATTTCCTGACAGGGAGAACAATTAACTAGTGGAACAACCTGCCTCCAGAACCGGTGAATGCTCCAATACTGGAAGTTTTTAAGAAGAGACTGGACAACCATTTGTCGGAAATGGTATAGGGTTTCCTGCCTGAGAAGGGGGTTAGACTAGAAGGCCTCTAAGGTCCCTTCCAACTCTGTTATTCTATATTCTGTAAAGGTTCAGAAGAGAAGGACTAGGGGTGACATGATAGCAGTGTTCCAGTATTTGAAGGGCTGCCACAATCTATTCTCCAAAGCACCTGAAGGCAGGACAAGAAACAACGGATGGAAACTAACCAAGGAGAGAAGCAACCTAGAACTAAGGAGAAATTTCCTGACAGTGAGAACAATTAACCAGGGGAACGACTTGCCTCCAGAAGTTGTGGGTGCTCCATCACTGGAGGTTTACAAGAAGAAATCAGACATCCATTTATTTGGAATGGTGTAGGGGTTCCTGCTTGAGCAGGGGGTTGGACTAGAAGACCTCCAAGGTCCCTTCCAACTCAGTTATTCTGTATTAAATAACAACTGGGAGCTGATGCTTCCACACACCTGTTGCCACCGTACCTTCATTTGATCGTGTTCTCCCGCATATTCTATGGATTGGAAGATGCGCCAGGTGCATCTCCGTCGCATTTCGAGTCGGGCTACATAGCGTCGATACCACCGCTGGATCAGAACAGCTGATCTAAGGGCTGAGGTGCAAAAAGAGAGAGCAAAAGGATCAGGAAGCAACCACCATCTTTAAAAGGCGCAGTTTTATTTGAGTATGTTATTATGAATAATGAAAACATTGCTAATATGCCGTGCCTTCTCTCCAAAAGACAGTTGAAATTCCTTGTGGTGTTCCTCTGGCAATGCTGTTAAAAATGAGCATAATTCTGGCTACAAAGTACTCCTCGACTAGGGACCATTTGAAGTTATAACAGCGCTGAAAAAAATTGACTTATGGCCGTTTTTCACACTTATGACCCTCGCAGCACCAGGGGTAGGCAACCTTGGCTCTTTTTATGACTTGTGAACTTCAACTCCCAGAATTCCTGAGCCAGCCATGCTGAGGGGAAAGGGAGAGTTTCCAAGCTGAGCCATGCTGGCTGAGGAATTCTGGGAGTTGAAGTCCACGAGTCATAAAAGAGCCAAGGTTGCCTACCCCTGCGCCTAGTCACAGGATCAAAATTCAGACTCTTTGCAACTGACTCGTATTTATGATGGCCGCAGTGTCCTGGGGTCATGTGATCACTTTTTGCGACCTTCTGACAAGCAAAGTCAAGGGGGAAGCCAGATTCACTTAACAACCACATTACTAGCTTAACAACTGCAGTGATTCACTTAACAACCGAGGCAAGAAAGATTGTTAAATGGGCCCAAACTCACTTAACAACTCTCTCGCTTAGCAACATAAATTTTGGGCTCAGTTGTGGTTGTAAGTCGAGAACTACCTGTAGTGTTTTTTAACCTTATCAATTTTAACATGTGTGGAATTCAACTCCCAGAATTCTCCAGCCAGCTAGCACTGTTTCTTAACCTTAACAATTCTAGGATGCGTTTTTATTTAAATTTAAATTTAAGATGCAAGTTGGCTCGGGAATTCTGGGAGTTGAAGTCCACGCAACGTAAAGTTGCCAATGGTGAGGAGCACTGCTTTAAAGTTCACTATTTAGTTCAGAGAGAACAAATCTAGGAAGGATAAATGAAGACACCAAATCAATAATCAGATTTTTTTGGGGGGGTGATCATAATTCATGACTTGATAACAAATCAGATCAGAACGTGTGGATTTGAATCGCGACCTCCATTTTGGCAGTTCCAACATGCCTCTGTGCTGACCTGAGTTCGTGGCCATTTTTTTCTCCGCACCAACCGGAGGTTTTCTCTGAAACTCCATCCTTCTTCAGTTGCTTCTTTTCCATACTTTATAACCGCATCGTTTTAACCGGTACCCAAAGACATTCCAAGCCACCTGATTTGCAGCCCGCTTCCCCATTGTCTTAAATCACCCAATGGGAAAAAAACTGGCGAGGAAAGAAGAAACATTCTTGGCTTCCATTGGCCGGAATCTTTGATAAGAGAAGAGGTCCATTCTAAAGCTTGACTTGAGAACTTAACAGAATAACAGAGTTGGAAGGGACCTTGGAGATCTTCTAGTCCAACCCCTTGCTCAACAGGACACCCTATACCATTTCAGACAAATGGTTGTCCAGTCTCTTCTTAAAACCCTCCAGCAATAGGACACCCACAACTTCTAGAGGCAAGCTGTTCCACTAACTAATTGTTCTCACTGTCTGGAAATTTCTCCTTAGTTCTACTGTAGGTTGCTTCTATCCTTGATTAGTTCCCCTCCGTTGCTTCTTGTTCTGCCTTCAGGTGCTTTGGAGAATAGATTGACCCCATCTTCTTTGTGACAGCCCCTAAAATATTGGAAGACTGCTCTCCTGTCACCCCTAATCTGTCTTTTCATTAATCTAGACATACTCAATTCTTACAACTGTTCTTCATATGTTTTACTCTCCAATCCCTTGATGGATCAACCTCGATGGATCAAGCCAAGGATATAGCTAATCTAGCATTCTGTGTAACACATAGACCAGGGGTAGGCAACCTTGGCTCTTTTATGACTTGTGGACTTCAACTCCCAGAATTAGCTGGCTCAGGAATTCTGGGAGTTGAGGTCCACGAGTCATAAAAGAGCCAAGGTTGCCTACCCCGACATAGATCAATGAGTTGCTCTGGGGGCATTCTTAAACATGAATAGGAAGACAGTAGATCATCTCCACAATTGCTTCCTAGTAGACTTAATGAACATGATTGAACAGATGAACAGATATCCCCATGGAGCCTATAAGTCAATGAATTTGGACAGGTTTAAGGAAAGCTGTAGGAAGTCGGGTGGACAGAAGATGGATCACCTAAAGCAGGGGTGTCCAACCTTGACAACTTTAAGAATGGTGACTTCAACTACCAAAATTCCCCAGCTAATCATGTTGAGTTGAAGTCCAGTTGAAGTCTTAAAGTTGCCAAGACTGGACACCTCTGATCTAAAGCAACGAAATCACTTTGAAGATAGAACGTATTTATTAAGCATTCAAACCACAAAGAATGTACAAACTCCCATTAGCAGCATACTAATGAGAGGCTTGAGATGACTAAGAGGCAAGAGCCATTCCTTCAATGTTCCTTCTATAGAGCTATTCGGAAAAACTATATCCTTCCCATAATTGATGATATCCTGGTTGTTCGGAAAGGATTTATCTCCAATGGCTGCTTAAGGACGAGCAGGCAGTGATCACAGCGCAGGTGGCTAGATCCTGCACAAAAGCATTGGGGGTTCGCCGGAAACACAAATAAACAATTTAGATAATAATAATAATAATAATAATAATAATAATAATAATAATAATAATAATAATAAATAATAATAATAGTAATAAAGTTGGAAGGGACCTTGGAGGTCATCTAGTCCAACCCCCTGCTCAGGCAGGAAACCCTATACCAGTGTTTCTCAACCTTGACAATTTTAAGGCATGTGGACTTCAACTCCCAGAATTCCACAGCCAGCAATGCTGGCTGTGGAATTCTGGGAGTTGAAGTCCACATGCCTTAAAATTGTCAAGGTTGAGAAACACTGCCCTATACCATTTCAGACAAATGGCTGTCCGGTCTCTTCTTAAAAACTTCCAGTGTTGGAGCATTCACCGCTTCTGGAGGCAGGTTGTTCCACTGGTTAATTGTTCTAACTGTCAGGAAGTTTCTCCTTAGTTCCAGGTTGCTTCTCTCCTTGATTAGTTTCCATCCATTGCTTCTTGTCCTGCCTTCAGGCGCTTTGGAGAATAGCTTGACTCCCTCTTCTTTGGGGCAACCCCTGAGATATTGGAACACTGCTATCATGTCCCCCTTCGTCCTTCTCTTTGTTAAACTAGACATACCCAATTCCAGCAACCGTTCCTTATATGCTTTGGCCTTTTTAATAATCTTTTATAATTAATTTTATTACATGTTTTTATCCAGCATTAGACTCTACTCAATGTATTTTTTCTGAAGGTAGCCACACCTTGCTGCCGATCGTCCTCTTCCCGTTCCATCCATCTTCCCCAGCATTAGAGCTTTCTTTCCAGAAAGAAAGAAAAACAAAAACAGTCGCCCTTTTCCAAGTTAATTTATTTTCAGCCCTATCATTAAGTATTTGTGATGATTTAACAACCAAAGAATAAGGAAAAAAAAAGGTGGCAGGTTTTAAAATATGGCCCGAGGCTTACATTTAAAGATAAACGACATTTCAAAGTATAAATCCTGATGCTTGTGCGACACTAAAATTACTAGCAGGAAAGGATTTAAATTTTTTTAATTATTATTATTTAAAATAATAACAATTTCCCAGTTTGTTTTACAGGAAAAATAGCAGTGCATTTCTAGCTGTCACTTGAAAAAGGGATGGCAAGACCCCATTCTTCTAGAACAGTGACGGCAAACCTTTTAGAGACCGAGTGCTCAAACTGCAACCCAAAACCCACTTATGTATCGTCGGGTGCCAGGTGGGTGTGGCCCATTGGGTGGGTGTGGCCCATTGGGGGGGCGTGGCTGCGGTGGTAACGGCCGACTGGGTGAGACTAAAAAGTTCAATCAATCAATTCCAACTTTGCGAGATCTTTTTTTTTCCTGCGAGAAGTAGAAATTGACTGATTGATTGAATGTTGTTTTTTTTTGCACAAAGCGGTGGAGGCCTAAAGTGAAAAGGTTTTATAAAACCCAGCTGAAGGCCTAGAATGGCGCGCGCGCCCACAGAGAGGGCTCTGCGTGCCACCTGTGGCACACATGCCATAGGTTCGCCACCACGGTTCTAGGACAGAATTTTCTTTGACTATCTCCTATACCAGGGGTCCCCAACCTATGGGCCACGGCCTGGTACCAGGCTGCGGGCTCTTGGCCAGCGGGCCACAGAAATGGCTGGCCAGGCTGCACACTCGTGGGCGTGCATTCCCCACTTGCGCTAGCGCCCACGACCCTGCGAATGGGGATGCTAGCGCGGGGGGGTGCACCTCGTTTGTGCATGCATGAACGGGGTGCTAGTGTGGTGTGGGTGTGTGCCCGCGGCCTATTCGTGCATGCGCAAATGGGCGCTAGCTGCCACGGGGGGGTGCACAGCTGTTCACGCATGCGCACGTCGCCAGCGCATGCACGAACGCAGCCGCTAGTACTGTGCCAGTGGGCGTGGCCCCGTTTGCGTGCACGCAGTAATTTGGAAGCTGCTCTCCCCTCCGGGCCGCGAGCTTGGAAAGATTGGAGAACTCTGTGCTATACTTTGAAATACCAACAGAAGAAAATATTTATAGTTCACAGTTGAACTGTGGGGTCCTTGCTGCTCTCCGAGCTCCATTGTTTTCTTGTATATAAACAGAGAGCAAAGCTCTTCTAGCACTGATGATGTTACCTAGTTGGATAATGAAACGTCTGCAAGAAAACAACCAAGCTCAGAGAGAAACCACAGCACCCCCCCCCCCCATTTTAAGATACATTCTGCAAAAGCTGGGTATGCAGAGAGTTCGTTGTCCATCCTTGGAAATTAACAGCTGTCCAAACTCATTTTTCCAGGGTTTTCCATATAGCTAGGAGAATAGAGTCACCATAAATATCTACGTGTGTATCTTGCCGTTGGCCAAATACGTAGATCCAAGGTAGTCCATCCAAGTCCTGATGTGAACCACACATATCTTATGGTTTCAATACATTTTCTCAGGAATATCAAATAAAGTGCATCTAATCAGGACATAGCCATGTCATACAGCCACAGGGAAATCTGATTTTTGTGCTGATGGGCTAAAATAGCCAATAGGACATGATGTTTAATCAAATAAAAGAAGGGAAACTGGCTCTTATCCCACGTCTATTATTTCAATATCCATTGCCTGCACACTAAGCCCTAAGGCCCTAAAGCAGTGGTTCTCAACCTTTTTAATGCCGCGACCCCAACCGGTCATAAGTCGAGGACTAAACCGGTCGTAAGTCGAGGGCTAAACCGGTCGTACGTCGAGGACTACCCAACCGGTCGTAAGTCGAGGACTTTCCCTGCCCCGGACCGCCGCGCATGCATGGTTCCGCTCCCTGCGCCGGCTGAGGCGTAGCTGGCAAGCGGCAGAGACGGAGCAGGCCGACCACCAGCTGGCCCAGCCCAAGGGAGGTAAGGCACCCGCCGGAAAAGGGGAAAAAATGGCGGACAAAAAAAATGGTGGACAAAAAAAATGGCAGACAGCCTTGCTTGGCGACCCCCATGAAATGGTCGATCGACCCCAAATGGGGTCCCGACCCACAGGTTGAGAACCACTGCCCTAAAGGCAGTAAGTTCTTTTTTCTTCTTTTAAAGATGGTAGTTCTGAAGAGAATACTATATATACATCAGTTTGTTATTTTGCCTATGCAGTTAATAAACGTAGCTCCTGCTTTTGCGTTTTCAAAGATTTTCATTCCTTCATTTCCTGATTCACAAGAGAGAGAAAAAAAGAAAGAAAAAAAAAAGAGAAAATGAATATTTTAAAAACATTTTAAGGTGAATTGCAACCATCAGCTATGTGACCTATTGACAGTATGCTCTTTCTGTATCTAACTTTATCCATTTATTTGATGTATTGCTATCCAGCCACAATTACAAAAAAGGTCTCTGAGTGGCTTACATAAAGTCTATTCAAATTTGTTGAATTCAAAAATGTAGTTTAATTCTGTCAATTAAAATAAAGCCTTCTATCATCATCATCAAATCTAGAAAAGCCCATTGGGGTATCTGACACCTACTGAAACTTCGCCACCTTAAAAAGTTCCCTGAATTTTTATTCAGACGCTAAGTGCTTAAGCAAGAAATAAAACCAGCATCTGGAATAATAAAACCCTGGAATTCAGAGGCATGATCCTGGATTTCAGTGATAGGCTGCACAGATCACAGCATGGTACTCAGAAAAATGCTTTTAAGGAATCTGGAATGGATGATATCTAAGGGCTTTAAGTTGTTATATCTGGGAGTCATATAACATCAGGAAAATGTTTAATTAAAGCATGTTATTCAATTGTTAAGTGAACCAGATAGTTGTTAAGTGAATCTGGCTTCTCCCATTGAGTTTGTTTATCAGAAGCCAGCTAGGAACGTTACAAACATGATCCTGGGACAGGGCAACCGTCATAAATACAAGCTAGTTACCGAGTGCCTGTATTTTGATCATTTGACCATGGGGAGGCTGCAACAGTCCTAAGTGTGAAAAATGATAATACGTTTTTTCCCCCAATGCCGTTGTAAATTCAGACAGTCGCTAAACAAATGGTTATAAGTCGAGGACTATTTGTATGTACTTATAATGTCCCAAATGATCAACCAAGATGGTCCACAGGTGTCTATCGACTGCCAGCAGCAAAATTCTATCTGAATCAGGGTTAGATGTCGTATCAATGTTCAGTTCCCGAACTAGGTTTGGTGGAAACTAAACTCTAAGAATTTGCAAGAACTGGAATGGACTTGGCAGGGTTCCCATTTCACGCCCAACTGAACTGCCAGATTTGTATGTTGAGATGTTAAGCCCTTCTCTTATTTCTCAAGCCACAGAAAAGTTATACCTACAATTGCAGTCTATCAGATGCCAAGGATCAGGCCCATACGTTAAGTTGCAGTTCAAAAGATTTATTGCTCAAACCTAGGCACCAGAATCTAGTCAACTAAAGTTTAATGACGAATTGGCACCAGATAAAGGTTGACAGAATTCAAGAGAGGCTGGACTTAAGAGCGTTCGTTGGAACATAACGATTCTATGCTGCTGACTCACTTAACTCCTCCCCCAGTTCTGCTTATGCTTCTCCTGCCTACACATTCTGTCAATGGGTCTCCTCTGCTTTGTTGGAGTTGTTTTAGGAGAACAAAGAAAGGAGGATCAAGGCCTTAATTAACATTTTTAGAAGACATGAAGAGTAGAATTGGAATGAAACTTCAAAGGCTCAACAAATGGCCATCAGCATCACAATGCTCAGGACTTACACATTTTCACTCCAGTGTCCTGATCCAAGTCTGATACTTGTCTGGATCTGCGTTACTCATCAAAGTGGTATAAATGGTGAACCTGATGAAAGAAAACCACACAGAAACACACAAAAACCAATAATGAAGTCCAGGAACAGATCAAATTTTCAGTTCAACCCAACTGGAAGAGAATAAAAATCAGATTCATCACAGTGTCTGTGTTTGCCTGACAATTATTTGGACAATAGACCCGATGGAAACTAACCAAGGAGAGAAGCAACCTAGAACTAAAGAGAAATTCCCTGACAGTTAGAACAATTAATCAGTGGAACAACCTGCCTCCAGAAATTGTGGGTGCTCCAACAGTGGAAGTTTTTAAGAAGAGATTGGACAGCCATTTGTCTGAAAGGGTATAGAGTTTTTTGCCTGAACAGGGGGTTGGACTAGAAGACCTCCAAGGTCCCTTCCAACTCTGTTCTGTTATTCTGATGTCATAAATCACATTATGACTAGGAAAGTACCAAATTCAGCCTTTACATGATGTGTGAACTCAGCCAAATTCCATGTTTTCCAAAGACAGATGTTTCAGGGATTCCTACAGAAGGAAATGACATCAAGAGTTCTCTCCTACTATTGCTACTTGCTCATAGTCCTCACTGAAATGTTAATTTGCAGGGGCATATATGGAGCCCTAGAGAAATACGGTGGTGGAAAGAATACAGGCAGTCCTCGACTTACAACAGCTCATTTAGTGACCATTCAAAGCGACAACAGCACTGAAAAAAGCGACTTGTGGCTTGTTTTTCACACTTACAACCATTGCAGCATCTCTGTGGTCACGTGATCAAAATTTGGATGCTTGGCAACTAACTCATATTTATGATGGTTGCAATATCCTGGGGTCACGTGATCCTCTTTGGTGAACTTCTACTGAGCAAAGTCAGAAGCAAAGTGAAACCAGATTCACTTAACAACTGTGTTACTAATTTAACAACTGCAGTGATTAAGAACTGTGGCAAGGAAGGTCATAAAATGGGGCCAAGCTCACTTAACAAATGTCTCACTTAGCAATAGAAATTTTGGGCTCGATCGTAGTTGTACGTTGAGGACTACTTGTATAGCAAACGAATCGCAACTAAGTGCTTTGTTTTGATCCTGAAACCAACAACCAAATTGTTCAAGTTCCCTCAAGTTATTTTTAAATTAACAATGGTTTCCCAGAATTGAAATCTGGATTGTCTCCCCCTTTGGAGCTCCGAGTTTTGACTTCTCCCCAATATGAGACATTATGAGAGGCTGCAAAGGAATGGGAGAGACTAAAAATCAACTACCAAGAGGGAGTTGTCTCATAAACAGTGGAGTCCATGTGAACAGAAGACTTTCAGATCACACAATGAGTTTGTGCCTTATAACGAGGCTGGGAAATTCCAACACGCCATGTGACCTCCTGCCACGAGCGGTGGCACCAGGACTATGAGCCATGTGGGCTCCTGCGGGGTGGCAGCACTGGCACGATGAGAGATGAGCAGTGGCACTGGCATGATGCGCCATGTGACCTCCTGCCACGAGCGGTGGCACCAGGACTATGAGCCATGTGGGCTCCTGCGGGGTGGCAGCACTGGCACGATGAGAGATGAGCAGTGGCACTGGCATGATGCGCCACGTGCCGTCCGGCTGCAAGCGGCCACAGGAGAAGTTGGGCAGTGACGCAACAAGTGCGGCAGTACTAAGGTAAGCGGGTAAGAAAATAAGAAAATAAGACCCGGTGCCATTTTTGGAGGCAAAAGAAAATATAAGACCGAGTCTTATTTTTGGAGGAACACGGGGTACACTAAGCACAGAACAATTTGTGTGGAAAGGGTTTTGCACATAACCCCTGGTTGATTATCTTTTCCCTGAAAAGACTGTGTGAAATCCAAAATGAATGCATTTTACTTTAAAAAAAAAACACACAACAACTTACGGGTTTAATACAGGTACTGTTGATAACACCTGGAAAAAAAAATAAAGCACCAGATGGTCACGCATGTAGACTTTTGACAATGAATACCAGTCCAAATATATTAAGCCAAGATTCACAAGTGTAGCTGCACGGAATACAGATAGTCTTCGATTTACAACAGTTCATTTACCGACCGTTCAAAGTACCACAGCAGTGACAAAGAGTGGCTTATGGCTATTTTTCACACTTCTGACCGTGGCAGCATCCCCGTGGTCATGTGATCAATAGTTGGATGCTTGGCAATTGATTCATATTTATGACGGTTGCGAGGTCCCCAGGCAGCGATCTTTTGACAAGCAAAGTCAATGGGGAAGCCAAATTCGCTTAACAATTGTGTTCCTAACTTAACGACTGCAGTGATTAACAACAATTCCAGCAAGAAAGGTCGCAAAATGGGGCTAAATTCACTTAACAACTGTCTCACTTAGCAACAGAAATTTAGTGGAAATAGAATAGAATAGAATAATAGAATAGAATAGAATAGAATAGAATAGAATAGAATAGAATAGAGAATGGAATGGAATGGAATGGAATGGAATGGAATGGAATAGAATAGAATAGAATAGAGCAGAGTAGAATAATAACTTTAAATAACGTTAAAATGAGATTTTGTTGCATACAGCTCTCAAAGGGGAACCACCTCCAATATATATTGCATGAACATGACAAAAATAAATAAATAAAATAAATTATGCATATACCCACATACACACACACATATGTGGCCCAGAGAAACAACAGTCTAGTTCGGATATATATATATATATCTCCAAACTATGTATGTATGTATGTATGTATGTATGTATGTATGTATGTATGTATGTATGTATGTATGTATGCATGCATGCATGCATGCATGCATGCATGTATGTACATGGTCAGAAAAACGAATCTCACGAGTTTACTAGACGGATGGCCTAGGGAACAAAGTTGTTGCAGAATCTGGTAGTCCTGCTAGAAATACTTCGAAATTACGCAAATCACTGAAGTTGTTAGGTGAATCAAATAGTCATTGAGTGAATCCAGCTTCCTCCATGGACAACAGCAAAAGGAGCATGATTTAAACTTGCCTTAAAGAGGGAATTAAGATTGAGATGTTCCTGTCCTGTCCCATTTAGTGCTTTAATAGCTGGAGTCCTACAGAATAAAAATAAAACGTTAGTTGACCAATATAACTAATTTCACAAGTCAAGAGTGTGCAAACCTGGATTTTAAAAAGTTGCCTCTGCTGCTGTGTACAGCAAGATTTTAAAGAAGTGGATTGTTTCATATTACAGGAAGAGGTCCAGATATTTTCCCTTTCACCCAATCCATTTTTCCAGGTATAGAAAATACAATTTCATCGTTTCCTACATGGACTTCCAAAAATGCTTTTCCCTTTAAGATTTTTCTCCCTTTTTTTTCCTATTAGGAACACTGTATTTTGGGTTGTACTTTGCATTCTAGGACATAGACATTACATGTTATAAAATTTATGAGAAAAAAAATCACTGAATGCTTTGACGGTTGGGGATCTCTGCCTTAAACACTTAAGCACAAACTGGCTTCTGATATTCTACTAGTGACATAAAAAGCAGCTGTGTCCTCTTCTCCAAATCCCTGACTTGATACCAAAGCTTTTTTCAGATTTTAGCCATTATATTTATCCCAGCACAGGGGATCTCCAGCATAAGCAGGCTATATTTAATAGAATTTAGAATAGCATAGAGCTGGAAGGGACCTTGGAGGTCTTCTAGTCCAGGGCTTTTCAACCAGTGGTATGGGTACCACCTGTGGTACATTGGCACCTGGCAGGTGGTACGCGACCATCCTAGAAAAGTGGTAGCGGTGGAGGGGAATGAGCTGAACCGGTGGCAGCACCGCACAAGCCTGAGCGAGAGACGGCTGGAGCTGCAGGGCTGTCAGGGCTCAGCGGAAGCGCCAGGATCAGTGCCGCTTTCCAGCTGATTGGCGCTTCTTCGGGGCTGTCAGAGCTCAGTGGAAGTGCCAGGATCAGTGCCAGGCTCCAGCTGGAGCTCGGCGCTGATCCTGGTGCTTTTGCTGAGCCCTGAAGAAGCACCAATCAGCTGGAATGTTGCAGCATCTCCAGGGTCTTGTGATTTACATTCAGATGCTTGGCAACCAATTCATATTTATGACGGTCACAGTGTCCCAGGGTCATGTGAAGTGACCAAAACCTGCTGCAACCACCCAGCAGATGGGGGGGGGGGGATAAAAACCAAACACCCCCTCACCCCACCCCCGCTGCCAATCCTCAACAGAAATGCTCACAACAATGGAAACCTCAGACAGGAGGAAGAGCGCCGCCGGGCGGGCAGGCAGGTGTCTTGCTCGGCTGTGGCTTGGGGGGCACTTTTTTCAGTGCCATTGTAACTTCAAACAGTCACTAAGCGAACTGTTGTAAGTCGAGGACTACCTGTACTTTATTACTTTTTTCCTTTGTGGGGGGTCATCAAGCTTTTGACACCTTGCTAGGTGACTGGTGGTACTTGGATGTTGCCATATCCCAAAAGTGGTACAATGGGTGAAAAGGTTGAAAAGCCCTGTTCTAGTCCAACCCCCTGCTCAAGCAGGAGAACCTATACTATTTCAGATAAGTGACTGTCTAATCCAGGGGTAGTCAACCTTGGCTCTTTTATGACTCGTGGACTTCAACTCCCAGAATTCCTGAGCCAGCTGTGCTGGCTCAGGAATTCTGGGAGTTGAAGTCCACGAGTCATAAAAGAGCCAAGGTTGACCACCCCTGGTCTAATCTCTTCTTAAAAACCTCCAGTGATGAAGCGCCCATGATTTCTGAAGGCAAGCTGTTCCACTGGTTAATTGTCCTCACTGTCAGGAAGTTTCTCCTTAATTCCAGGATGCTTCTCTCTTTGGTCAGTTTCCATCCATTGTTTCTTGTCCTGCCCTCTGGTGCTTTGGAGAATAATTTGACCCCCTCTTTTTTGTCCCAGCCCCTCATATACTGGAATACTGCCATCATGTCCCCACTATTTCTTCTTTTCTTTAGACTAGCCAAACCCAAGTCCCGCAGCCGTTCTTCGTATGTTTTAGCCTCCAGGCCTTTGATCATCTTAGTTGCTCTTCTCTGAATTTTTTCCAAACTCTCAACATCTTTTTTGTGACATGGTGACCAAAATTGGCTGCAGTATTCCAGGTATGGTCTTACTAGGGTTTTATAAAGCAGTACTAATACTTTGCATGATCTTGATTCTATGCCTCTGTTTATACAACCCAGGATTGTATTAGCTTTTCTGGCTGCTGATGCACCCGGCTGGCTCATATCTTGATATGGGTATCCTTCCAGAAAAACATACACTACCTTCGATCATCGTAAGGCGGTGGGTTTGTCCAGTGATCATAATTGGTCTCCACTCGGTACCACCTTCCAAAAACAGAAAACATACTTAAAAGCAGCCATATTATAACATTTATTTATTTGTTTGCATTCCACCTTTATTATTTTTACAAATAACTCAAGGCAGAGATTATATCTAATACACCTCCCTTCTATTGTGCCCACAACAACTGCCATATGTGATGGGTTAGACCAGGGGTAGGCAACCTTGGCTCTTTTATGACTCGTGGACTTCAACTCCCAGAGTTCCTGAGCCAGCCATGCTGAGGGGAAAGGGAGAGTTTCCAAGCTGAGCCGTGCTGGCTCAGGAATTCTGGGAGTTGAAGTCCACGAGTCATAAAAGAGCCAAGGTTGCCTACCCCTGGGTTAGGCTGAAAGAGAGTGACAGGTGTTTCGTGCCTAAAGCAGGACTAGACCTCACAGTGTCATGGTGATTGGCCCAAAGTCACCCACACAGCTTTCATGCCTAAGGCGGGACTAGAACTCACCGTCTCCTGGTGATTGGCCCAAAGTCTCCCAGCTGGCTTTTACGCCTGAAGCGGGACTAGAACTCTCAGGTTCCTGGTGATTGGCCCAAAGTCTCCCAGCTGGCTTTTATGCCTGAGGCGGGACTAGAACTCACTGTCTCCTGGTGATTGGCCCAAAGTCTTCCAGCTGGCTTTTATGCCTGAGGCGGGACTAGAACTCTCAGGTTCCTGGTGATTGGCCCAAAGTCTCCCAGCTGGCTTTTATGCCTGAGGCGGGACTAGAACTCACCGTCTCCTGGTGATTGGCCCAAAGTCACCCTGACGGCTTTCGCACCTAAGGAGGGACTAGAATTCACCATTCTCCCTCTTTCTAGCTATTCAGTTTTTGGTTTGTATCATTAGGTAACATACAAAACCAGTCCGTGTTATTTTGCTACAAATCCCAGTTAAAAGCCGTAAAGGAGCATTTAAAGGTAAACTTAGCTTCATGTCCAACTCTAACGGGTGGGGCTCATCTGTTTCTTAGCTGAGAGAGCCAGCATTGTCCGAAGATGCTTCCGTGGTCACGTGGCCAGCACGGCTATACACCGAGGCACACAGAACGCTGTTACCTCCCCACCAAAGTGGTACCCATTTATTTACTCGCATCTGCATGCTTTCAAACTGCTAGACAAGCAGGAGCTGGAGCAAGGAACGGGAGCTCACCCCGCTGTGCAGGGGCTTGAACCGGGGCTATCAAGCTCAGTGTCTTTAACCACTGAGCCATCATACCCACCCACCCACCCACCCCCCCACACACAAAAAAGCATTTACTTATTTGTTAAATTTATTTGCTGCCTATCTCGCCGGGGGACTATTTAGGCGGCTTGCGACAACAGTTTGTTGCTCCCATCATCCTAACAAATGGGTCAATTGCTTGCCATTTGCCTTATAAAACTCAGATTCTAGGCAACTTACGCCCCAGTTAATGGTTCCAGGGGCCAAATATCTACCGGGCCTCTTCTTTTTCTTGTAATGATTACTCCTTGTCTGGGTGCTATGCCTCCGATGATATAATAAACGTCTGCTATAATGGGTGTCTTGGAGAGCATCAGAGCAGCTGCTTCAAAGTTTTCCGCTTCACTTAGAACCTACAAAAAAAAAAATTCATGAATTATTGCCAAGTTTGGATAAACCTCCGTTAGCCTGATAGCGGAGCTTCATTGTGAAAACAGCAAAAAATACGTGCTAGGTTACAGGGGTAGGCAACCTTGGCTCTTTTATGAGTCATGGACTTCAACTCCCAGAATTCCTGAGCCAGCCTTGCTGAGGGGAAAGGGAGAGTTTCCAAGCTGAGCCATGCTGGCTCAGGAATTCTGGGAGTTGAAGTCCACGAGTCATAAAAGAGCCAAGTAATAAAGTGAAGCTTCTAGGCCAAGGATAGACAACCTTGGCTCTTTTATGACTTGTGGACTTCAACTCCCAGAATTCCTGAGTCAGCACGGCTCAGCTTGGAAACCTCTCCCTTTCCCCTCAGCATGGCTGGCTCAGGAATTCTGGGAGTTGAAGTCCATGAGTCATAAAAGAGCCAAGGTTGCCTACCCCTGTGCTAGGATGTGAGGGTTTCCTTTCAACGTTTGTAAAATTCACAGATAGTCCTCGACTTACAACAGTCCATTGAGTTGTCATTCAATGTTACAACGGCACAGAAAAAAGTGACATAGGACCGTTTTTCACACTTACAACGGCCGTAGCCTCCTCGTGGTCACCTGGTCAAAATTCCAGACGCTTGGCAATTGATTCATACTTATGACGATTGCAGTGTCCCAGGGTCATGGGATCCCCTTTTGCGACCTCCTGACGGACAAAGTCGACGAGGGAAGCCAGATTCGCTTAACGACCATCTCACCAATTTAACCAGTGCTGTGATTCACTTAACGACAGAAGAAAGGTGGTAAAAGGGGGCAAAACTCACTTAACCAATGTCTCACTTAGCAACAGAAATGTTGGGCTCAACTGTGGTCGTAAGTCAAGGACTACCTCAATATTTGAAAAAAAAAGTTACGCACAGTTCTGATAAGCCAGCTGGCTGGACTGTATTGGCCCAAAAAGGCTGATATGGCATTCTCCCACCAGTAGCCAACATCTGTAAAATAGAATATAAAAATGAAAAATGCCTTAGGAAAACCAGTTATTATCAAGAATCGAATCGAATGTAATCGAATAGAATAGAATAGAATTATTAGGAATGGAATGGAATGAAATGGAGTGGAATAGATAAGAATAAGAATAAGAATAAGAATAAGAATAGAATGGAATGGAATAGAATAGAATAGAATAGAATAGAATAGAATAGAAATTATTATGAATAGAATAAAATAAAAATAAGAATTATTATGAATAGAATAGAATAGAATAGAATAGAATAGAAATTATTATGAATAGAATAAAATAAAAATAAGAATTATTATGAATAGAATAGAATAGAATAACTATTATGAATAGAATAAAATAAAAATAAGAATTATTATGAATAGAATAGAATAGAGTAGAGTAAAGTAGGGTAGGGTAGGGTAGGGTAATAGAATAGAATAGAACAGAACAGAACAGAACAGAATAGAATAACAGAGTTGGAAGGGACCTTGTAGGTCATCTAGTCCAACCCCCCGCCCAAGGAGGAGACCCTACACCATTTCTGGCAGATGGCTGTCCAGTCTCTTTTTGAAAGTGTCCAGTGATGAAGCTCCCACATAAAAATGATCCCAAAATCAAAGATAGGTATGTAGGTTCGATCCACTACATCAGACATGTCAAACACAAAGCCCGGGGGCCGGATGCGGCCCGCGAAGTGGTTTCATGTGGCCCGCAAAGCCATCCTGGGAACAGTGAGGGAACGGCCCCCGCTGCCTTGGCCCTGGCCCAGGCCGGCCGGGAGCCAATGTACAATTTTGTGGTGGCCATCTATGCTGAAACGCATTCAGTCTTAGCTCCACAAGGCCATCTGGAAACAGCGAGGGACCGGCCCCTGTTGCGTCGCCCTCGCCCCCTGGGTGCATGCTGGGGAGGGGTCACTCTTTGTGAGGAATGAAGAAATGCACCATCGCCTAGAAGTGGCCAGCAAATGGCCCTCGCCTACTTCACATATCCGGCTTGATGGGCTCCAGGGGAGGGGTTTCAGCAGGTAGTGAGGCTCCTCCAGTGGACCATGCCTTGGCACTTGCCCCGGTCCCACCCCCTTCTGCCAGAGACCCTCAGATCTGTCCCACTCCTGCCCAGGCCCCCCACAGGCACCCTTGACGCAAACGATGTAGAGCTGGCCACGCCCACCCAGTAGGCCACACCCACTCCATCCACGCCCACCCAGTAGGCCACACCCACCCTGGCCACACCCACCTGCCCCCCGAGGGCAACCGCAATGCAATACAATATTGTTATGTCTAACTAAACTCCCATGCACATTCCTTCTCCTCCTCCCCCTCCACTATCATCTAATTCTAACTCTAATTCTAAGAGTAAAACATAAGAAGGAAAATGGCTGCATCTCCATACGTTGTCAAAGCAAGAACATCCGATGTTAGCAGCGTTGACAATCTCCGGGGCTGCCCCAAAGAAGAGGGAGTCAACCTCTTCTCCAAAGCACCTGAAGGCAGGACAAGAAGCAATGGATGGAAACTAACCAAGGAGAGATGCAACCTAGAACTAGGGAGAAACTTCCAGACAGTGAGGACAATTAATCAATGGAACAACTTGCCTTCAGAAGTTATAGGCATCACTGGAGGTTTTTAAGAAGAGATTGGACAGCCATTTGTCTGAAAAGGGATAGGGCAGGGGTGTCAAACTTGCAACGTCACGTGACGTGTCGCGACATATTGTGACTTTTTCCCCATTGCCGGCAGTGGAGTGGGCGTGGTTTCACTATGATGCATCCGGCCCGCGGGCCCGCAGTTTGACACTCCAGGTATAGGGTCTTTTGCTTGAGCAGGGGGTTGGACTAGAAGACCTCCAGGGTCCCTTCCAACTCTGTTATTCTATATTCTATTCTATACTCCCAAATCCTGTTCTGTTGATCTGTTCTGGAATTTTTAAGGAGTGCTGCATCTGTTAGTTTTCTCCCAAAACTTTCAACCTGCCTTCTCTAGAAGAACGATCTAACAGACATTCCTCACAAATGCTTCACCACTGCTCTTTGCCTTCAGAACCAGGCACGTGAGTCAGCAAATTATCAGCTTATTTGGGTAAAAATAAAATTTGCCTTACCTCGCTCATTCCCAGTGACGGAAAACTTGTGTGGACTTTGCCCCGTCCATAAACCGACGTAGCCGAAGAACGTAGTGCCTCTGAATTTTACCTGGAAATAATTAAAAGACAGAAGAAGCTACACTTATTCCTCATTACTTTCGATATTAAGTTCTCTCCAAAATAGTAAACAGGCCAGGGAGCCATTTAATTTGATGAAAACCTGTCTTTACTTAAATGTAGAATAAGAGTTAAAATGCTTTAGGGATGTAGGAAAAAGGTTATCTTATCTTATCTTAATTTATAATAATAATAATCTGTTTAGTACTGCAAAAAAAAAGAGGAACAAATTTAAGGAAGCATAATTTCTGCTCAATTCTTCCTCAAAGCAGTTCAATGCAAAGTTGGTCTCTTTTTATTATTTATATTTCTCGATCTTTCTCCTCCCTTACATTCCATTCCTTGTCACATTATCCAGAAATGGAATAAAGTTCACCGGAAGTATTATTTAAAAAGTTTGCCTCACAAACCGAGAAGGGAAACTAACAGAATAACAGAATTGGAAGGGACCTTGGAGGTCTTCTAGTCCAACCCCCTGCTCAAGCAGGAGACCCTATACATTTCAGACAAATCCAGTGACGGAGCACCCACAATTTCTGAAGGCAAGCCGTTCCACCAATGAATTTTTCTAACGGTGAGGAAATTCCTCCTTAGTTCTAGGTTGCTTCTCTCCTTGATTAGTTTCCATCCGTTGCTTCTTGTCCTGCCTTCAGATGCTTTGGAGAACAGCTTGACTCCCTCTTCTTTGTGGCAGCCCCTCAGATAGTGGAAGACTGCTATCATGTCACCCCTAGTCCTTCTTTTCGTTAAACTGGACATACCCAATTCCTGCAACTGTTCTTCATATGTTTTAGCCTCCAGTCCCCTAATCATCTTTGTTGCTTTTTTCTGCACTCTTTCTAGAGTCTCTACATCTTTTTCATGATATGGTGACTAAAACTGGATGCTAAGGCTTTATGAAGCAGCATTCATACGTCACATGATCTTGATTCTATCCCTCTGTTAAATTAGCTTGTTTAAATTTCACTGCAATAGATATCAGCTGCAGAGATGACACATATTATCATTAAACAAAAATGCAAGTGGAAGCTTTAAGACTCATTTGGTGAGTCTCATGTGGTGTAGTATAAGAATAGAAAATCATATGATTGTAGCTGCTTGTTGCAATTCTTAACCACACAAGTTAAAGGTAAAAATTGTGAAAGTGCCATAGTGTTAAATGACTTTGGGTTAGAGGAAATACAGTTGCACAACAGTTTAAGGCTTTAACAAAACAATCTTTGTATTTGTTCTAATCCAAAGCCAAATATATAATGCATTTGTTATTTAATGTATTTCTATCCAACCACAATTAAAAAGAACATTTTTGATGACTTACATAAAATAAAAATGATATAGCAATATAAAAGTGAGAAATTTGTTCCAGTGCAGTAATTTATATTTTCTTCTAATTTTCTCTTACTCTGCAATCTTTTCCGTATAATATCTGAATTTTGTAATTTCTATTCATTTTTTCCTCTCTCCCTTTCCTTTTAAAAGAAATACATTAATTAAAAATTTTTTTTAGAACAATTGGGTATTTATTTTTAATGACCAAACTTTATGGAGGGTCACGTATATAAAAGTTGGAAAGAAAGATTCCAAAAAACAAATGTTTGCAATACAATTGATTTACAATACTATGGTTTGGCTACTAAATGCATGTACAGACAGTCCTCAACTTACAACTATTTCTTTAACAACCATTTGAAGCTACAATCTAAAAAAAGAGACTTACAACTGGTTCTCGCACTTATGACTATCACAGCATCCTCACAGTCATGTGATCAAAATTTGGGCGCTTGGCAACTGGCAGGTATTTAGAACAGTTGTACTGTCCTGAGGTCATGTGATCTCCAATTGCAACTTCCCAGCTGGCTTCCGACAAGCAAAGTCAATGGGGGAAGCTGGATTCATTTAACAACCGCATGATTCATTTAACAACTGCAATGATTCCCTTAACAACATGGCAAAAAGGTTGTAAAATTCGGTGCTTCACTTAGCCATAGAAATTCTCATCCCAATTGTGGGCATAAATCAAGGACTACCTATATCTCAAAATGAACTGTTTCCTACGCTACTTGCCAATACTTTTTATGCTTGCCGGGGTCTTTTTTATTTTTATTTTTTTGTACCTGCCCATTCTCGATAAAATCCACATCAATTGTAATCTTGCGTAAATACTCTCCAAAAGCAAAATCCATATTCCGACCGTGATATATATTTCCTTGTTTGTCTTGAGCAACAATACTGGTGCAGAAGCTGTGAAAGAAAAAGAATAGCAGCTGTGTTAGAAAAGGCTGGACTTCTAAATTCATTTTTCCCAGGGTGTCTTTTTAAATGAAGGAAGGTGAATATACATGTCCCGGGATAATGTTGCAGGATCCAATTGGGGTCAGTTACTGGGACCAAAGGTTTTGTCTTCCAAGGTTTTGGACTCGTGCGGGGAACCCATCTTCAGGGAATTTCTCTCTAGCAAAGTGTGTGCTATTTTCTCTGTGGTATTTATATGGAAATAAATACCTGGCAGGTTGAACAATTAATCAGTGGAACCACCTGCCTCCAGAAATTGTGAATGCGCCAACACTGGAAGTTTTTAAGAAGATATTGGACAAACATTAGTCTGAAATGGTATAGGTCTCCTGCCTGAGCAGGGTGTTGGACTAGAAGACCTCTACGGTCCCTTCCAACTCTGTTTATCCTGTCCTATCCTATCCTATCCTATCCTATCCTCTCTTCTCCTCTCCTCTTCTCTCCTCTCCTCTCCTCTCCTATTCATGGACCACACATATAAATATCACACACAGAACAGCACACCCTCTGCTAGAGCAGAGGTCCCCATCCTGTGGCCCATGGCCTGGTAGGGGGCCAGGCCTGCTGCCTACCGGGCCACGGGACAGGCTGGCCAGTGCATGCGCGTGTGTGCGCATACCACCTCACGTGTGGTAGTGCCACGGCCATGGGGCGCAAAAACAGGACACTGCGCCACGGGGCACAAAAACAGGCCGCCGATGCGCCTCGGGGCATGAAAATGGGACACCGCTATACCTCAGGGTGCAAAAACGGGACGCCACCATGCCGCGGGGTGAAAAAATGGGTGCCGCCACACCGCCTGGTGCAAACGTGGGCCGCCGCAGCGCTGCAAGGCACAAAAATGGAGGCTGCCGGGCCACGGGGCACAAAAACGGGCTGCTGCCACGCTGCAAGGCGCAAAAACAGCCACCACTGTGCTGTAGGGCGCAGAAACAAGGTACTGTGCCACGTAAGAACGGGGCAGGGCTAGCAAGTATCACACGGGTGCTAGCCCCGCCCCATTTGTGGCACACGCGTTCTCACGGCCCCGTGCGCATGTGCATGCAGGCACGTACAATGCTTCCCTCTCCCTTTTCCTCCGGTCCGCCAACTGACAAAGGTTGGTGACCTCTGTACTAGAAAGAAGTTCCCTGAAGATGAGCTGAAAGCTTAGAGGACAAAACCTCTGATCCTGATGGCCAAACTAGACTGGATCCTGACTTTTTAAATTTTAAATTCATTTTCCCAGGGTGCCTGGTTCCTTCCCACAATATTCTTAGACCAAAAACAGCATAAGAGAAACGAATTAAGATCTTCCAGTTAATTAAGAACTAATTACGTCTCTGGACTGATTAGATGAGGGATGACCAACCTTGGCAACTTGTAAGACTGGTGGACTTCAACTCCCAGAATTCCCCAGCCAGCTGTGCTGAATTCTGGGAGTTGAAGTCCACCACTCTTAAAGTGGCCAAGGTTGGACCCTGCTGGATTGAGACTCTGGAAAACCTACAAGGCAGAAAACAACCTGAAACAACCTAACAAAGAAAAAGAACGATGCCCATTTAGAAGGAAATAAAACCTCCAAATCTTATTTATTTATTTATTTATTTATTTATTTATTTATTAATTGCATTTATATCCCGCCCTTCTCCTTTCGGACTCAGGGCGGCTGACAAATGATAAAAAACTAACATACATACACCTAGTTAAAATTTAATTATGAATTAATAATCTTAGCGGATGGTTACCACCCACTTGAGCCCCCAAGGCGCGTGGGAAAACCAAGTTTTTAAAGACTTTTAGGGCTGACTCAATCTTCATTGTTCCAGACAGCAGAAAGTCCTGGATCTCATCAGATGACATTGTCCCGTCGATGTATTGTTGATGTCCACACATTTTGTTTAGAGCAGTGGTTCTCAACCTTTTTAATGCCGCGACCCCAACCGGTCGTAAGTCGAGGACTAAACCAGTCGTAAGTCGAGGACTAAACCGGTCGTAAGACGAGGACTAAACCGGTCGTAAGTCGAGGACTACCCAACCGGTCATAAGTCGAGGACTTTCCCTGCCCGGGAGCGCCACACATGCGTGGTTCCGCCCCCTGCGCCGGCCGAGGCGTAACTGGCAAGCGGCAGAGATGGAGCAGGCCGACTACCAGCTGGCCCAGCCCAAGGGCCATGGCACCCGCCGGAAAAGGGGGAAAAATGGCGGACAAAAAAAAATGGCGGACAAAAAAATGGCGGACAGCCTTGCTTGGCGACCCCCGTGAAATGGTCGATCGACCCCAAATGGGGTCCCGACCCACAGGTTGAGAACCACTGGTTTAGAGAAAGGAGAAAACTTATTTAGAAGCCGACAGCAAGCAGGCATCGCTTGCTCTGGGCCAACAGCTTCCCCTGGCCATCTTTTTCCTTACAAAATTTTGCTAAGGAAAGACAGCCTGATCTTTGCAACAAGCCCGTGCCATGATGAATTCCCCCCCCCCACACACACTTCCAGTTCCTGAGACCCACAATGCATTGCAACACTCACGCGGTGAATTCGTAGGCCAGATTCAGCAGGAGCACATCACCAACGCTAATCCCGAAGTATTTGGAAAGTCCCCGAATTTCTCCTTCATAAGGCTGGGAGATGAATTTTTCTATTTCTTCCGCCATAGGTCGAATAATGGCATGGACCCATTTGGGGATCACTGAACTGGAAGAAAAAAGAGACTCTGGATCATTCATTGCTCAACTAACACGTTTTATTCTACATTCCTTTTATAGTCAAGCTACTCTCCAAAGCGCCTGAAGGCAGGACAAGAAGCAACGGGTGGAAACTAATCAAGGAGAGAAGCAACCTGGAACTAAGGAGAAACTTCCTGATAGTGAGAACAATTAACCAGTGGAACAACCTGCCTCCAGAAGCAGTGAATGCTCCAACACTGGAAGTTTTTAAGAAGAGACTGGACAGCCATTTGTCTGAAATGGTATAGGGTTTCCTGCCTGAGCAGGGGGTTGGACTAGATGACCTCCAAGGTCCCTTCCAACATTATTATTATTGTTGTTGTTGTTGCTGCTGCTGCTACTACTACTACCACTATTGATCATCGCACAGATGTCCAGTCAGCCAGATGTTCAGACTGGATTTGGCATTTTTGTCTACCTATCGAGTCCTTACCAAGGACCTGGGATAGGCAGATGTGGATGTTTGATGGTATTACAGATATCGTCGCAGGATGGAAGCAGTTCCTAGTAAGGCCGCCTTTTGCAATTGACTAATGGCGAATTTGTCAATGCCAATGGTGTCCAAGTGGTGCTCCAGTTGTTTTGGGATTGCACCCAAGGCGCCTATTACTATTGGTATTACCCTTGCTTGCCTTTGCCACAGTCTTTCTATTTCTATTTGTAGGTCTCTGTATTTTGTTATCTTCTCCAGTTCTTTCTCGTCTATTCTGCTGTCTCCAGGCACTGCCACGTCCACTATCTAGACTTTTTTGTCATCATCATCTATAGATTACATAGAGGAATAAAAGCAAACTAACCTAGGGGGAAACATTTGCTAACTCTTTTTGTATGGCCCCCTCTCCTCAAATAACCGACCACCTCACACTTGCTGAGTCCAGACATTTGTTTCCACCAACAGACTAAAAGCCATAGCAATTTAAGCCAAAGCAGCAAGACATTGGAAGGTCTTTTTGTAATTTTCCTGCAAAGTACAGGTAGTTCTCGATTTACAACGGCGTCAAAAAAGTGACTTATCACCGTTTTTCACGCATACGCTCGTTGCAGCATTCCCGCATGGTCACGTGATCAAAAGACAGACCCTTGGCAACTGACCTGCATTTATGACAGCTGCACTGTCCCGGGATCATGTGATCACCATTTGCGATCTTCCCAGCCAGATTCTGATAAGACGCCAGATTCGCTTCACAAATGAATAATTTACTTAAGAACCGCAGTGATTCGCTTAACGACCGTGGCCAATAAAGATGGTAAAATCGGGTTCTGCTCTCTTAACAATCACTTTGCTTATCAGTGGAAATTCTGATGCAATTGTGGTCGAGGACTACCTGCAACGGCTACCTAAAGCAGTCAACACAGCCACACAAACAACCCCAATTTCTGACCAGTTCAATCCCATCCAATTTTCCTGCCAGGAAATGGAATTTTACCCTAAACTCCCTCTCTTTGTCTGAAATGGTATAGGGTTTCCTGCCTGAGCAGGGGGCTGGACTAGATGACCTCCAAGGTCCCTTCTCACTCTCAAGTTATTCTATTCTATTCTATTCTATTCTATTCTATTCTATTCTCATTCCATTCCATTCTATTCTATTCCACTCTATTCTATTCTACTCTACTCTATTCTCATTCCATTCCATTCTAATTCCATTCTATTCCATTCTATTCTATTCCACTCTATTCCATTCTATTCTATTCTATTCTATTCTACTCTATTCTCATTCCATTCCATTCTAATTCCATTCTATTATATTCCACTCTATTCCATTCTATTCCACTCTACTCTACTCTATCCTATCCTATCCTATCCCTATATTCTATTCTATTCTATTCTATTCTATTCTATTCTATTCTATTCTATTCCATTCCATTCTATTCCACTCTACTCTATTCTACTCTACTCTACTCTACTCTACTCTACTCTACTCTACTCTACTCTACTCTACTCTATCCTATCCCTATATTCTATTCTATTCCATTCTATTCCACTCTTTTCTACTCTACTAAAGGTCTCTCAAGTTCACCCAGCCAAGAGAAATATACACTGAGCTGGAACACTTTGTTCCAGCTCAGGTGAAGTTGGCTCCAGTTTGAGAAGTTCAGTCTGAAACACAAACAAACAGGGAGGATGGGAAAGAAAGAACTAGTTCCTCCGCCTGGTTCACCGTTTTGCTCAGCTGGGAAGAACCTAACATAGAACAACAGAACTGGAAGGGACCTTTGAGGTCATCTGGTCCAACCCCCTGCTCGAGCAGGAAACCCTATACCGTTTCGGACAGGTGGGCTGTCCAGTCTCTTCTTAAAAACCTCCAGTGATGGAGCACCCACAACTTCTGGTGGCAAGCAGTTCCACTGGATAAATGTTCTCACTGTTAGGAAGTTTCTCCTTAATTCCAGGTTGCTGCTCTCCTTCATCTTCTGAAGGCAAGGAAGAGAGTCTTCCCTTTAGCAAACAAGGAAGCCAGCCAGGACACAAACAGCCCGAAGCAAAGGCAGAGACAGGCAAAAATGAATCAGAATAGAGCTTGGAGGCACCTGGAGTCTTCTGGTCCAGCCCCTTTCTCAAGCAGGAGACAATCCTGGAGGATTCGGGACAGTCTCGGTCCACTTTCCCCCACTTTCCCTTCCAAAGACCCTTCCGCGCTTTCCCTTCCCAAGACCCTCCCCCACTTTCCCTTTTCCCTTCCAAAGACCCTCCCTCCCTTTCCCCTTTCCCTTCCAAAGACCCTCCCCCACTTTCCCTTTTCCCTTCCAAAGACCCTCCCTCCCTTTCCCCTTTCCCTTCCAAAGACCCTCCCCCACTTTCCCTTTTCCCTTCCAAAGACCCTCCCTCNCAACTAACACGTTTTATTCTACATTCCTTTTATAGTCAAGCTACTCTCCAAAGCGCCTGAAGGCAGGACAAGAAGCAACGGGTGGAAACTAATCAAGGAGAGAAGCAACCTGGAACTAAGGAGAAACTTCCTGATAGTGAGAACAATTAACCAGTGGAACAACCTGCCTCCAGAAGCAGTGAATGCTCCAACACTGGAATTTTTTAAGAAGAGACTGGACAGCCATTTGTCTGAAATGGTATAGGGTTTCCTGCCTGAGCAGGGGGTTGGACTAGATGACCTCCAAGGTCCCTTCCAACATTATTATTATTGTTGTTGTTGTTGTTGCTGCTGCTGCTGCTGCTACTACTACTACCACTATTGATCATCGCACAGATGTCCAGTCAGCCAGATGTTCAGACTGGATTTGGCATTTTTGTCTACCTATCGAGTCCTTACCAAGGACCTGGGATAGGCAGATGTGGATGTTTGATGGTATTACAGATATCGTCGCAGGATGGAAGCAGTTCCTAGTAAGGCCGCCTTTTGCAATTGACTAATGGCGAATTTGTCAGTGCCAATGGTGTTCAAGTGGTGCTCCAGTTGTTTTGGGATTGCACCCAAGGCACCTATTACTATTGGTATTACCCTTGCTTGCCTTTGCCACAGTCTTTCTATTTCTATTTGTAGGTCTCTGTATTTTGTTATCTTCTCCAGTTCTTTCTCGTCTATTCTGCTGTCTCCAGGCACTGCCACGTCCACTATCCAGACTTTTTTGTCATCATCATCTATAGATTACATAGAGGAATAAAAGCAAACTAACCTAGGGGAAAACATTTGCTAACTCTTTTTGTATGGCCCCCACTCCTCAAATAACCGACCACCTCACACTTGCTGAGTCCAGACATTTGTTTCCACCAACAGACTAAAAGCCATAGCAATTTAAGCCAAAGCAGCAAGACATTGGAAGGTCTTTTTGTAATTTTCCTTGTACAGGTAGTTCTCGATTTACAACGGCGTCAAAAAAGTGACTTATCACCGTTTTTCACGCATACGCTCGTTGCAGCATTCCCGCATGGTCACGTGATCAAAAGACAGACCTTTGGCAACTGACCTGCATTTATGACAGCTGCACTGTCCCGGGATCATGTGATCACCATTTGCGATCTTCCCAGCCAGATTCTGATAAGACGCCAGATTCGCTTCACAAATGAATAATTTACTTAAGAACCGCAGTGATTCGCTTAACGACCGTGGCCAATAAAGATGGTAAAATCGGGTTCTGCTCCCTTAACAATCACTTTGCTTATCAGTGGAAATTCTGATGCAATTGTGGTCGAGGACTACCTGCAACGGCTACCTAAAGCAGTCAACACAGCCACACAAACAACCCCAATTTCTGACCAGTTCAATCCCATCCAATTTTCCTGCCAGGAAATGGAATTTTACCCTAAACTCCCTCTCTTTGTCTGAAACGGTATAGGGTTTCCTGCCTGAGCAGGGGGCTGGACTAGATGACCTCCAAGGTCCCTTCTCACTCTCAAGTTATTCTATTCTATTCTATTCTATTCTATTCTCATTCCATTCCATTCCATTCTATTCTATTCCACTCTATTCTATTCTACTCTACTCTATTCTCATTCCATTCCATTCTAATTCCATTCTATTCCATTCTATTCTATTCTATTCTACTCTATTCTCATTCCATTCCATTCTAATTCCATTCTATTATATTCCACTCTATTCCATTCTATTCCACTCTACTCTACTCTACCCTATCCTATCCCTATATTCTATTCTATTCTATTCTATTCTATTCTATTCTATTCTATTCCATTCTATTCCACTCTACTCTACTCTACTCTATTCTACTCTACTCTACTCTACTCTACTCTATCCTATCCCTATATTCTATTCTATTCCATTCTATTCCACTCTTTTCTACTCTACTAAAGGTCTCTCAAGTTCACCCAGCCAAGAGAAATATACACTGAGCTGGAACACTTTGTTCCAGCTCAGGTGAAGTTGGCTCCAGTTTGAGAAGTTCAGTCTGAAACACAAACAAACAGGGAGGATGGGAAGGAAAGAACTAGTTCCTCCGCCTGGTTCACCGTTTTGCTCAGCTGGGAAGAACCTAACATAGAACAACAGAACTGGAAGGGACCTTTGAGGTCATCTGGTCCAACCCCCTGCTCGAGCAGGAAACCCTATACCGTTTCGGACAGGTGGGCTGTCCAGTCTCTTCTTAAAAACCTCCAGTGATGGGGCACCCACAACTTCTGGTGGCAAGCAGTTCCACTGAATAAATGTTCTCACTGTTAGGAAGTTTCTCCTTAATCCCAGGTTGCTACTCTCCTTCATCTTCTGAAGGCAAGGAAGAGAGTCTTCCCTTTAGCAAACAAGGAAGCCAGCCAGGACATAAACAGCCCGAAGCAAAGGCAGAGACAGGCAAAAATGAATCAGAATAGAGCTTGGAGGCACCTGGAGTCTTCTGGTCCAGCCCCTTTCTCAAGCAGGAGACAATCCTGGAGGATTCGGGACAGTCTCGGTCCACTTTCCCCCACTTTCCCTTTCAAAGACCCTTCCGTGCTTTCCCTTCCAAAGACCCTCCCTCACTTTCCCTTTTCCCTTTCAAAGACTCTCCCTCACTTCCCCTTTTTCCTTTCAAAGACCTTCCCTCACTTTCCCTTTTCAAGACCCTCCCGTACTTTCCCTTCCAAAGACCCTCCCCCTTTCCCTTCCAAAGACCCTCCCGCACTTTCCCTTCCAAAGACCCTTCCTCACTTTCCCTTTTCCCTTCCAAAGACCCTCCCTCACTTTCCCTTTTCCCTTTCCAAGACCCTCCCGCACTTTCCCTTNGACTGAACACGGCGCGCATGAACACCGGCTCGAAGTGCCGGGCGGCCGGGCCCCAGCGGAGCTCGGGAGGGCTGTCCAGGCTGACGTTGCAGCGCAAAGGGGCCACTCGGGACCGGGGCCCCCCCGCCCCGCCGCGGGGCAGCGCCAGCAGGAGCAGCCCCAGAAGGAGCGCCAGGAAGGAGCCGGAGCCCCCGCGCCCCTGCCCGGCCATGGACGCAGCTGCAGGAGGCGGCGGGCACTCGCCGGTCGCCTCCGCTTTCCACGGCCGGCCCCGCCGCTTGGATTGGCTGCCCCGCCGCCTCTCCACGCCCGCCTTTTTCCGCCCGGACATCTGGGCGCGGCTGGCAAAGGGGATCCCCGGGGCGAAGGGCGCAACTCCGGGGAAAGGCGTTTTCGCCGGGCGGGCGAGCAAACTTCAGACGGCGGGAAGCGAGGCCTTCGCTCGGATTAAAGCTGGAAGGGAACCTGGGAGGTCGTCTAGTCCAGGGCTTTTCAACCTTTTCACTCATTGTGCCGCTTTTAGGATAGGGCAACATCCGAGTGCCACCAGCAAGGTGTCAAAAACTTGATGACCAAAAAAAAAAAAAAAAGGGAAAAAGTGATGAAGTACAGGTAGTCCTCGACTTACAACAGTTCGCTTAGTGACTGTTTGAAGGTACAATGGCACTGGAAAAAGTGCCCCCCAAGCTACAGCCGAGCAAGACATCTGTCTGCCCACCCAGCGGCGCTCTTCCTCCTTAAAACCAGAGAAACGAAGGAATATCTTTGTTTAGAGCAGTGGTTCTCAACCTGTGGGTCGGGACCCCATTTGGGGTCGATCGACCATTTCATGGGGGTCGCCAAGCAAGGCTGTCCGCCATTTTTTTGTCTGCCATTTTTTTTGTCCGCCATTTTTTCCCCCTTTTCTGGCGGGTGCCTTACCTCCCTTGGGCTGGGCCAGCTGGTGGTCGGCCTGCTCCGTCTCTGCCGCTTGCCAGCTACGCCTCGGCCGGCGCAGGGGGCGCGGCGCTCCTGGGCAGGGAAAGTCCTCGACTTACGACCGGTTGGGTAGTCCTCAACTTACGACCGGTTTAGTCCTCGACTTACGACTGGTTTAGTCCTCGACTTACGACCGGTTGGGGTCGCGGCATTAAAAAGGTTGAGAACCACTGGTTTAGAGCAGGGGTCTGCAACCTTGACAACGTTTTAAGACTTGTGGACTTCAGTTCCCAGAATTCCTCAGCCAGCATAGTTTAAAGTTGTCAAGGTTGCAGATCCCTGCTCTAGAGGCTTTACATCAAAAGAACAATCAAAACCATATATCACAGGGCTTTTCAACCTTTTCACCCATTGGACCACTTTTAGGATATGGCAACATCCGAGTACCACCAGTCGCCTAGCAAGGTGTCAAAAACTTGATGACCAAAAAAAAAAAAAAAAAAAGGAAAAAGTGATGAAGTACAGGTAGTCCTCGACTTACAACAGTTCGCTTAGTGACTGTTCGAAGTTACAATGGCACTGAAAAAAGTGCCCCCCAAGCCACAGCCGAGCAAGACACCTGCCTGCCCACCCAGCGGCGCTCTTCCTCCTGTCTGAGGTTTCCATTGTTGTGAGCATTTCTGTTGAGGATTGGCAGCGGGGGTGGGGGTGGGGGGTGATTGGTTTTTATTCCCCCCCCCCGTCTGCTGGGTGGTTGCAGCAGGTTTTGGTCACTTCACGTGACCCTGGGACACTGTGACCGTCATAAATATGAATCAGTTGCCAAGCATTTGAATGTAAATCACAAGACCCTGGAGAGGCTGCAACAGTCCAGCTGATCGGCGCTTCTTCTGGGCTCAGCAGAAGCACCAGGATCAGCGCCGAGCAACAGCTGGAGCCTGGCGCTGATCCTGGCGCTTCCACTGAACCCTGACAGCCCCGAAGAAGCGCCGATCAGCTGGAAAGCGGCACTGATCCTGGCGCTTCCGCTGAGCCCTGACAGCCCTGCAGCTCCAGCCGTCTCTCGCTCCGGCTTCTGCAGTGCTGCCACCGTTCAGCTCATTCCCCCTCCCCTGCTACCACTTTTCTAGGATGGTCGCGTACCACCTGCCAGGTGCCAATGTACCACAGGTGCTACCCGTACCACTGGTTGAAAAGCCCTGGTCTAGTCCAGTGGTTCTTAAACCTTTTTGAATGAATCGCCCCCTTGAGCCAATGAGGGAGTTGTCCTCGCCACCCTCCCCCGACATAACCTCTCAATCACAAAATAGGAAAGAATTGTTCAATTTATGCAAACACTTTTTTTGTTTGTTTTCTTTAAAATTGTCATCAGGACATATCGATGCAAATAATTTATTTCCAGTCTTTTCCCCATATCTCCCATATTCTGGCCAATGGCGCGCCACTGTATGGGTAGAGGCCGCTCCGCAACGCGCATGAAGATAAGCGATGTGTATTCACATATGTACGGCGTTCTGTACTGAAGCTAACTGGAGGAACATTTGAAAACACAATTCAATCCACTAATAGCGAGCGATCTGATGTTTTTGTACGACAGATATGCAGCGATTCACTGTACGAAAAAGTCTCAAAAGTGTCCCCAAAACTTCTTGCTCCATCGCCCCATATCACCCCCTTTTCGTTCCATCGCCCCCCTGAAAAACGAAATCGCGTCCAGGGGGGCAATATCACCCAGGTTAAGAACCACTGCATTACAGCATTAGTTTTGAGGTGGTCAAAGACCTAATGAGAATATATTTTATTGGCATAGGAAGACCATAAGTTGGAATGTCATAAAGGATATTTTCTCTGACCTAAGGCTTATTATCTTTTTAATTAAATCTTAATCGGGAGAGTACAAAATAGGTCATTAAAAAAATGATGTATTAATGTTATAGTGGTGTCATGCCTGAACTTGTTTTCTAACAAATTAAAATTGGGAGCGTGAATGTTACTATGCTAACTTACAAAGTCATTCCAATAGAAGCTAAGTTGTTCGCTGTTGCTTATTGAATTTTAATACTTTGGATGCAACTAACATGAGGATGTCATAACCTATTAAGCAAAATAAAGCTGTGACAGTGGTAAAAATAAAGCATCTTTATTTATCATTAATAGCCTATATAAAATGAGATGCTTAGTGTATGTGTGGAGAAGCTGAAAACTAAAGTCCTATGAGAACAAAAAATAACATCACTAACCAATTTTTGTTGTTGTTGTTGTTAATTGCGAAGTTGTGTCCAACTCATTGTGACCCCATGGACAATGTTCCTCCAGGCCTTCCTGTCCTCTACCATCTTCTGGAGTCCATTTAAGTTCACGCCTACTGCTTCAGTGATTCCATCCAGCCATCTCATTCTCTGTCGTCCCCTTCTTCTATTGTCCTCAATCTTTCCCAGCATTAGGCTCTTCTCCAGGGAGTCCTTCCTTCTCATTAGGTGGCCAAAGTACTTGAGTTTCAACTTCAGGATCTGGCCTTCTAAAGAGCAATCGGGGTTGATCTCCTCTAGGACTGACCGGTTGGATCGCCTTGCAGTCCATTCTTTGGCGCTCAGCCTTTCTTATGGTCCAACTTTCACAGCCATACATTGCAACTGGGAAAACCATGGCCTTGACTCTATGTACTTTTGTTGGCAGGGTGATGTCTCTGCTTTTTAGTATGCTGTCTAGATTTGCCATAGCTTTCCTCCCCAGGAGCAAGCGTCTTTTAATTTCTTGGCTGCAGTCCCCATCTGTGGTGATCTTGGAGCCCAGGAAGATAAAATCTGTCACTACTCCATTTCTTCCCCATCTATTTGCCAGGAATTGAGAGGGCCGGATGCCATGATCTTGGTTTTCTTAATGTTGAGTTTCAAGCCCACTTTTGCACTCTCCTTCTTCACCCGTATCAAGAGGCTCTTTAGTTCCTCTTCACTTTCTGCCATTAGAGTGGTATCATCTGCATACCTTAGGTTGTTGATATTTCTCCCGGCAATCTTAATTCCAACTTTTGATTTATCTAGCCCTGACTTTCTCATGATGTGCTCTGCATATAAGTTAAATAGACAGGGCGACAGTATACAGCCTTGCCGGACTCCTTTCCCAATTTTGAACCAATCAGTGGTTCCGTGTCCAGTTCTCACTGTTGCTTCTTGGCCCGCATATAGGTTTCTCAAGAGACAAATAAGATGGTCTGGTACTCCCATCTCTTTAAGAACTTGCCACCATTTGTTGTGATCCACACAATCAAAGGCTTTAGCATAGCCAATGAAGCAGAAGTAGATGTTTTTCTGGAACCATCTTTTACTAGCAGCTAATTGCAGCTTCTTTGAAACAAGTAAAATATATTTTCTAAATGTACCCAAAGTCACAACAATGATTTAGCTGCAATATTCTGTCATAACTGCAGCTTTCGTTCAACTTAACTCAAAATAAATTTAGAATAATCTAAATGGGGGGGGGGGGTTGGCAGTCCATGGACTAGTGTTGATGTTATCCATGTCCTGGATTAATCACATGTGATAAGCCAACTAAAGAACTCCAAAGCAAGAGAGGCTGACTGATTGAACCTCAAGTGATACAGATGAATCTAGCACTTCCAAACTCTGTACTTCTTTGTGCAGACAATATTGAACAGCCCTGCTGTCAACAAGTTAGAAGGACATCCACATGTGGAGCCCAGCTATCCACATTCTAGAGGTCTTTGCACGAAAGCAATGAGTTAATAGGACAAGATTTGAGATCGTGTAAATTATGTACTTCCCCAGCTATAGGCCTAGCCTATAGGCAACCTTGGCTCTTTTATGATTCGTGGACTTCAACTCCCAGAATTCCTGAGCCAGCCATGCTGAGGGGAAAGGGAGAGTTTCCAAGGTGAGCCATGCTGGCTCAGAAATTCTGGGAGTTGAAGTCCATGAGTCGTAAAAGAGCCAAGGCTGCCTACCTCTGGCCTAGGCCTAGGCCGCTTTATGACTCATGGACTTCAACTCCCAGAATTCCTGAGCCAGCATGGCTCAGCTTGGAAAATCTCCCTTTCCCCTCAGCATGGCTGGCTCAGGAATTCTGGGAGTTGAAGTCCACGAGTCATAAAAGAGCCAAGGTTGCCTACCCCTGGCCTAGGCAAAGTAGGTATTGGCCCAGGGCACCAACGTTTAGGAGGTGCCAATGCTGTCCCTCCTTCTGAGTTGTTCTAAAAATGCAAATCTTCATGTCAGTGGGACAGTGCTCTGCAACTGTGTATGTGAAGGTATCTACATTAAGCAAGCATAACATATATTTAAAGTTTGTCTGTAAACTAACATAATAGAATACTTTGGAGAAGAGAAAGCTAACTGCCTCACATGGAAAGTTACAACAATTGAAGAGGGCAGTATATATTGTATGATATATCAGAGCTTTTCAACCAGTGGTACGGGTACCACCTGTGGTACATTGGCACCTGGCAGGTGGTACGCGACCATCCTAGAAAAGTGGTAGCGGGGGAGGGGAATGAGCTGAACCGGTGGCAGCACCGCACAAGCTTGAGTGAGAGATGGCTGGAGCTGCAGGGCTGTCATGGCTCAGCAAAAGCGCCAGGATCAGCACCAGGCTCCAGCTGGAGCTCGGCACTGATCCTGGCGCTTCTGCTGAGCCCAGAAGAAGCGCCGATCAGCTGGAATGTTGCAGCATCTCCAGGGTCTTGTGATTTACATTCAGATGCTTGGCAACTGATTCATATTTATGATGGTCACAGTGTCCCAGGGTCATGTGAAGTGACCAAAACGTGCTGCAACCACCCAGCAGACGGGGGGAATAAAAACCAAACACCCCCCACCCCACCCCTGCTGCCAATCCTCAACAGAAATGCTCACAACAATGAAAACTTCGGACAGGAGGAAGAGCGCGGCCGGGTGGGCAGGCAGGTGTCTTGCTCAGCTGTGGCTTGGGGGGCACTTTTTTCAGTGCCATTGTAACTTCGAACAGTCACTAAGCGAACTGTTGTAAGTCGAGGACTATCTGTACTTTATCACTTTTTTCCTTTTTTGGGGGGGGTCATCAAGTTTTTGACACCTTGCTAGGCGACTGGTGGTACTCGGATGTTGCCATATCCTAAAAGTGGTACAATGGGTGAAAAGGTTGAAAAGCCCTGTGATATATGGTTTTGATTGTCCTTTTGATGTAAAGCCTCTAGAGCAGGGGTCTGCAACCTTGACAACTTTAAGCTATGCTGGCTGAGGGATTCTGGGAACTGAAGTCCACAAGTCTTAAAAGTCGTCAAGGTTGCAGACCCCTGCTCTAAACAAAGATACTCCTTCGTTTCTCTGGTTTTAAGTGCTCTACTACTAGAAATAAGAAGTGGCTTGAAATGTCTGCAGTTTACTATTTTTGTTTCTTATGTCTCTACTTCTCCTAAAAGATGAAAAGACTCCAAAATGAAATGTTAGCCTTTATTGACAGGTGGTATGTTCCAAATTGTTTCAGGCTATCTGGTCCTTGGGAATTCTTGCAGCACGTTTCAGTGAAAGAAAAAGGAGGTTTGATTTTTTTCTCCTTTCTGAAAACTTAGTGCTTTCTCCTTCTTCTCCCTCTTCTGCCACCTGAGGATTTACGACCTGGAAAAGACAAAACCAACATTAGTGATGTTGAGATGTGTTTGAATATTTCCCGGGCTCCAAGATCACCTCAGATGGGGACTGCAGCCAAGAAATTAAAAGACGCTTGCTCCTGGGGAGGAAAGCTATGGCAAATCTAGACAGTATACTAAAAAGCAGAGACATCACCCTGCCAACAAAAGTGCGTAGAGTCAAGGCCATGGTTTTCCCAGTTGCAATGTATGGCTGTGAAAGTTGGACCATAAGAAAGGCTGAGTGCCAAAGAATGGAGGCCTTTGAACTCTGGTGCTGGAGAAGACTCCTGCGAGTCCCCTGGACTGCAAGGCGTTCAAACCGGTCAGTCCTAGAAGAGATCAACCCCGACTGCTCTTTAGAAGGCCAGATCCTGAAGTTGAAACTGAAATACTTTGGCCACCTAATGAGAAGGAAGGACTCACTGGAGAAGAGCCTAATGCTGGGAAAGATGGAGGGCAAGAGAAGAACGGGATGACAGAGAATGTGGTGGCTGGATGGAGTCACTGAAGCAGTAGGCGTGAGCTTAAATGGACTCCAGAAGATGGTAGAGGACAGGAAGACCTGGAGGAACGTTGTCCATGGGGTTGCAATGGGTCGGACACGACTTCGCAATTAACAACAACGTTAACATATGGTGCCGTAATGTAGTTGTAAGGTTTAATGCCTTGACTGTATACCTCTCCTTCTGCCATGTCGTCTTCCACGCCTCCTTCCAGATTTACCCCCACGCCCCTTCCTCCGTCGACGCCTGCGATGGATGCGAGTTAGGCTCCAACTCCTGCTGCGTCTGAAGCTGGCCATTTCTGATGGTCTTGTTGTTTTTACAAGGTCTTAGCAGCTGGAGCTCCACCTGTCTTAGATAGGCCTTTCAGATTTCAGACGCAGTGGCATCTCCCGTCATTTCACAGCTCAGCTTCGATGTGTAACAATGACTAATGATGTCATGCTTTCCATTGTGATGAAACTCAGTTATCTGTTGCATATATCTGAGCAAAATAATCTGCTCCTGTTTTACAGAGATAAGCCAGGAGATGCTATTTGTCCATGGGGTTTATAGTATACTTGAAAATTATATCACAGTTTGCATTTTAATATCTACTTCTCAAGAAATCTGAAATTATTCAATTACTTTCCTGTGTGAGTGTTCAGTTAAATTAAAGTTCAAAAAGATAGAAGAGTTAAATATCTATGTGTCCCTTATTATAAATACAATTTTCCTTTAAATTGTTTTTTTTTTAATTCCTGTTGAAAATAATAAGATGGCTCGCTATCTATTTCATATGCAAAAGCCACTGCACTGACATGTTTTTTCTTTAGATTGGTAATGGACAATGTCCATTACATATTTCAAAAGAACAGGGTGGTATATATTAGCATGGCATCTCCCACAGTACATAGCAACTGATATTTGAAGTAATAGCCTCATCTTGGCTAGTGATCAGGACAATCCAGCTTTTTTTTTTCATAATGTGTATTTGTATCCATAGTTGGATTACAGAATAATAGGAGTTGGAAGGACCTTGGAGATCTTCTATTCCAAATCCCTGCCCAAGCAGGAGACCCTATATCATTCCAGACAAATGGCTATCCAGTCTCTTCTTAAAAACTTCCAGTGATGGAGCACCCAGAACATCTGGAGACAAGCCATTCCACTGTTTCATTGTTCTTGCTGACAGGAAATTTCTCCTTAATTTTAGATTGGATCTCTCTTTACAGAATAACAGAATCACAGAGTTGGAAGGGACCTTGGAGGTCTTCTAGTCTAACCCCCTATTCTGGTAGGAAACCCTATACTATTTCAGACAAATGGTTGTCCAATCTCTTCTTAAAAACTTCCAGTGTTGGAGCATTCGCAATTTCTGGAAGCACGTTCCATTGGTTAATTGTTCTAACTGTCAGGAAGTTTCTCTTTAGTTCTCGGTTGCTTCTCTCCTTGATCAGTTTCCATCCGTTGCTTCTTGTCCTGCCTTCAGGCGCTTGACTCCTTTGTGATAGCCCCTGAGATATTGGAAGACTGCTATCATGTCCCCCCCCTCGTTCTTCTCTTCATTAGACTAGACATACCCAATTCCAGCAACCGTCCCTTATATGTTTTAGCCTCCAGTCCCCTGATCATCTTTGTTGCTCTTCTCTGTACTCTTTCCAGAGTCTCAACATCTTTTTTACATCGTGGTGACCAAAACTGGATGCAGTATTCCACGTGTGGCCTTACCAAGGCATTATAAAGTAGTATTAACACTTCATGTGATCTTGAATGTTAGTAAGAAGAAGAAAAAACCCATTCCCTACGTGCACCAATGCTGTTACCTAGTTTGGGTCATGAAACGTCTGCAAGAAAACAGCCCAGCTAGGCTCATCTTTCCCCTTAAGTCCTCAAGCCTCAAAACTATATGATGGGTTAATTCAGCCCTGGGGAATTTTTAATCACAACCTCCATTAAAAGAAATCATGAATTAACCATCCCCTCTGACCCACACCTTGCAGATACTGTCTTGAACAACCAGGTGAGCAGGGAGGTAGGCACCCAGGTATGTTTCTGCTGAGGAAGGTGCAGGTGCCTAGATACCCACCCTTAAGTCATGGCCATGTTCTGCCAGCTGATGTTTTAATAATAATAATAATAATAATAATAATAATAATAGTAGTAGTAGTAGTAGTAGTAGTAGTAGTAGTAGTAATAATAGTAAAGTTGGAAGGGACCTTGGAGGTCATCTAGTCCAACCCCCTGCTCAGGCAGGAAACCCTATACCATTTCGGACAAATGGCTCAGGTCAGAGAAGAATTTTTGGAGGTCACAACCTCGTAAGTGGCGAAGACCTCCGTCCAACAAGGTGACCAATTAACAAGATTGACAGTCCTTCAAAGAGGAATCAACTAGGTTGCTTCTCTCCTTGATTAGTTTCCACCCGTTGCTTCTTGTCCTGCCTTCAGGCGCCTTGGAAAATAGCTTGACTCCCTCTTCTTTGGGGCAGCCCCTGAGATATTGGAACACTGCTATCATGTCCCCTCCTCGTCCTTCTCTTCATTAAACTAGACATACCCAATTCCAGCAACCGTTCCTTATATGTTTTAGCCTCCAGTCCCCTAATCATCTTTGTTGCTCTTCTCTGTACTCTTTCTAGAGTCTCAACATCTTTTTTACATCGCGGTGACCAAAACTGGATGCAGTATTCCAAGTGTGGCCTTACCAAGGCCTTGTAAAGTGGTATTAACAATTCACGTGATCTTGATTCTATCCCTCAGTTAATGCAGCCTAGCACTGTGTTGGCCTTTTTGGCAGCTGCAGCACACTGCTGGCTCAAACGAGACTCACAAACCCTGATTTAATACTTCACCCCATTGTGTAAAGGTTCTCCATCTACCTGTCCAGTATGTGATCATTTGTGTGGCTAACAAAGTGGGATCTCAGGTGATCTACCCAGGGTTGTTGTTGTTGTTGTTTTCCAATCCCAGGATACTGTCTTAATTTTTTCCAACATCAAAAGCCAGGCCTTTTGTAAGCTGCCCAGAGTCGCCATGAAGTAAGTTGGGCAGCTACATACATTTTCTTAATCCAGGTGGTCCTTCACTTACAACCATTCAGTAACCATTTGAAGTTAACACCGGCCCTGAAAAAGTGATTTATGACTGTTTTTTCACACAAGAATTGCAGTACCCCCGTGGTCACGTGATCAAAATTCGGATGCTTGCACTGTCCCGTGGTCACGTGATCCCTTTTATGACCTTCTGGCTAGCAACAACCGTGTTACTAACTGAACAACTGCATGACTTGCTTAACAACTATGACAAGTTGGGTCCTAAGATGCATGGGGCAAAATTCACTTAACCGCTGTCTTGCTTAGTAACAGAAATTTTGGGCTCAATTGTGGTCGTATGTCAAGGACTACCTGTGAATAAAAATAACTAAAAAAATCAGTGTCTTTGGGATGAAAGAGTAAAAATGTCCCTTCTTTCCTGTTTTTCTATGTCCTTACTCCTATAGCTTAGTACAAGAGAATGCAATGTAATCTAAACAACTGAGTTAGACATCAAACACTGCCACAACTATCTTAACCACAACTGTGTCATAATGTAAGCAAAAATTCTTCTAATTAATGTTATGGGAACTGTGGCTGTGGGTGGATGGTTGAAGTTTACACTCCCTGCATTTTCTCATTGTTTTATTTCAGTATCTAATTCTCATGATTTAACGAAGGTGGTTCTCCAGATCCGTAACCAATCACACGGATGGGATGGGAGTATATTATGGGATACAGCATTATGGGATGCTCAAATATTATGGGCTAGAGAACCTGGTCATTTGAAGAGAGCTTGAAGGTGGTCAGGCCAAGTGTATGTATATATATATATCAGGCTAAAAGCATTTTGTTCTAATTTTTTATGATAGTATAATAGCTTGCAAAGTTTTTCCATTTCATCATCCTGTAGTAATGTAAATAGAGTTGATTTATTAAACCATGCAGGAAAGTTCACTGAACTTATGCCAAAGTAGTGCAAAGTTCGTAGGAATGCTAAAACGGCACTTTTCACACAGCCTTCTAAATTGTATTTAGAAATATCCAAGGCAATATCTGTAACTAAAATTGTGTTTATATAACGTATTGATTGATTGAGCTTTATTAAGAAATGTATTAAATTGAATATGATATAATAATTAAGGGAAATAGAGAGGGAACCTCTAATGATCTAATTTTTGATTTACATGAATGACGCTGTTACTGGACTATGGATTACCCTGTCTCCACGGTGTTTCCTAATCACTTGGCTGTAAAAAATTGAAAAATTAATAAAACTTGATTAAAAAAAGAAAAGAAAAGAAATATGCAAGGCTGAGGTCAGAAGTTATTAAAATGCATTATGTAATTACTACACTTCTGGTAAAGTGGGATGACACAGCCCCCCCTACACAGTGAAATAGGCAACTCATTGTCATAAAGACATAAAATAAGTCTTCAGCCAGAGCAGTGTTTCTCAACCTTGACAATTTTAAGGCATGTGGACTTCAACTCCCAGAATTCCACAGCCAGCAATGCTGGCTGTGGAATTCTGGGAGTTGAAGTCCACATGCCTTAAAATTGCCAAGGTTGAGAAACACTGAGCCAGAGGTTGGAAGGGTCATCTGTCAAAAAATGCTCCTACACCAAACAGAGGGTTAGGCTAGATGACCTCTACAATCTCTTCCAACTATGTTTCTGTGAAAAGGTTCTTCAGCAAGATGAGTTAGATCAGTCAGTCTAACTCATGTTACAGTTTAGTCAATAAATGAGAAGGCAGAAATATATGTTTATTTTAAAATATATTTAAAACCATGTTTCACAATCATGTAGAAGCTACGTTCTTTCCCCATATATATAAATTTGCAGGCTGATGCAGTTCTGAAGCACCATTTCCTTGTAAAACAATCCCTTTGCAATTCATAGGATTTGGATTGGATTATGAAGTCCGGAACACAAATCGTTGCCTTTTAGCATCGTACTTTTTTTCCACCTTCATTTTCAAAAGAACTTTTCTTCCATCATGAGCTGAGAGAAAGAGCTGAATGTCATTAATATTTTTTTTCTTATGCACATAATGTATAGAGAAGTCTTCTTTAAATTGTCTTGTGAATGAAATCGGTGTATGGCTTTAGTTCACCATTTTCAGCTATCTTTCTCCGGTCCTCTTAGTTTTGGCTTTTCAAACTGTAATTTCTGACATTTATATCCTCTGCCATGCTGTGGTTATTTGGTGAGTCTTTTTTTCTGCCTCAAAAGGGCGTCCCGTAGAGCCAGCTGCAATTGCAAAATAAAATAAAATAAAATAAAAGTTAGCAAAAATGACATACTTTGCAAAGGAAAAACCTCTGAATTTATACACGGCACAACATCCCTTATAAAATCTCCTGCATTCAATTCCCCAGTTCAAAATAGTTTTCGCATCCTGTTCTAAATCCATAGCATATGCTAAACCAGGGGTAGGCAACCTTGGCTCTTTGATGACTCGTGGACTTCAACTCCCAGCATGGTTGGCTCAGGAATTCTGGGAGTTGAAGTCCACGAGTCATCAAAGAGCCAAGGTTGCCTACTCAACCAAAAGGATGCTTAACGTAACTCGATGGTTCCCATACCACATGAATGAAAGAAAGCCTCTTAATGCTCACCGACGCATGTTTAACCACAAAAATAATAATCCGTAAAGTAGAAAAAGCTTAGAATTTATATTTCAGTGCTTTGTATCCTCACTCAACCTTCTTAAGCCAGTGTTCTTCAAACACAGCCCCTTTTAAGACATGTGGACTTCAACTCCTAGAATTCCCCAGCCAGCCTCTGGGAGTCAAAGTCCACGAGTCATAAAAGAGCCAAGGTTGAAAAACATTGTTTTAACAAATACAGGTAGTCCCAACTAGTTGCCTAGCCACTATTCAAAGTCACAACAGACACCCTCAAAAGGTATTTATGACCGAATTTCAAAGTTCCAATGGTTGCGCCCCTGGTCACGTGATCAATCTCAAGAGGCTTGGCAGCTGGCTCAAATTTATGGCTGTTTGCAGTGTCCTGTAGTCGTATGACTGCCCTTGACGACACTTTTGCAAAAAAATAAATTTAAAAAAAAATGGCATTGACTTCTGTTTTTCACCCAAAATGGCCAATAACAAACAATGGCTCCACTTTACAGCTGCGGGTGTTGTGACTCATGTTAAGTACTGAGCATTAGGGTCCATTAGGGTCATAAGTTGAGAATTNTTTGCAGTGTCCTGTAGTCGTATGACTGCCCTTGACGACACTTTTGCAAAAAAATAAATTTAAAAAAAAATGGCATTGACTTCTGTTTTTCACCCAAAATGGCCAATAACAAACAATGGCTCCACTTTACAGCTGCGGGTGTTGTGACTCATGTTAAGTACTGAGCATTAGGGTCCATTAGGGTCATAAGTTGAGAATTACCTATACGACTAAGTTTAGCGTTTGCAGCTATTCTAAAGCCAGGGAAAAATAGAAATTGGGACCGGGAAACAGGAAACAGGAAAGAAAGCAAGGGCCTAAAAGGATGAAGCTAATGAAGTAAAAGCTGCCCAGTGTACAGAAATAAAAATACTTTTAATTCATTCAAAAAGCTCGTATGTAGCTCACAACAACTGATAACTATGCATTACCTCTAATGTTTAATTAACACGGAGTAATCTTCGGCTTGGGCTTCCCTCAGGGGAGGTGCAAGCAGACGTAAGCAAACATTATCATTACTCATTTCCAGCAATCCTTGATCTGGTTTTTAGGGACCTAAAATAATCTGCCTTAATAACATACAGCAGACATGTCAAACACAAGGTCCGGGGGCCGGATGCAGCCGCGAAGTGGTTTCATGTGGCCCGCGAAGCCATCCTGGAAACAGTGAGGGAACGGCCCCCGCTGCCTTGGCCCTGGCCCAGGCCGGCCGGGAGCCAATGTACAATTTTGTGGTGGCCCTCTATGCTGAAACACATTCAGTCTTAGCTCCACAAGGCCGTCCGGAAACAGCGAGGAACCAGACCCTGCCGCGTCGGCCCCGCCCCCTGGGTGCATGCTGGGGAGGTGTCACCCTTTGTGAGGAATGAAGAAATGGACCATGCCTTGGCGCTTGCCCCGGTCCCACCCCCTTCTGCCAGAGACCCTCAGATCTGTCCCACTCCTGCCCAGGCCCCCACAGGCACCCTTGATGCGAACAATGTAGAGCTAGCCATGCCCACCCAGTAGGCCACACCCACTCCCTCCACGCCCACCCAGTAGGCCGCACCCACCCTGGCCAGCCACCCCCCCCGAGGGCAACCGCAATGCTGATGCGGCCCTCAATGAAATTGAGTTTGACACCCCTGACACACAGGAACCTGTGTTTTGTTCGAGCATAAAGGAAGTCCTCGACTTCCAGCGGTTCGTTTAGTGACCGTTCGAAGTTACAAGGGGCAGTGAAAAAAAGTGACTTACGACCGTTTTTTCACACTTACGACCGTTGCAGCATCCCCTTGGTCATGGGATCAAAATTCAGACCCTTGGCCACTGACTCATATTTATGACGGTCACAGTGTCCCGGGGTTACGTGATTCCCCTTTTGTGACCTTCTGACAAGCAGAGTCAATGGGGGAAGCCAGATTCACTTAACAACGGTGTTACTAACTTAACAACTGCTATGATTCACTTAATAACTGTGACAAGAGAGGTCATAAAATGGGGCAAAACTGATTTAACGGCTGTCTCGTTTAGGAGCAGAAATTTTGGGGCTCAGTTGTGGTCCTAAGTCGAGGACTGCCTGTATTTGGGCATCTTTTTTGTTACGTAACGTCACTTGCCTGCTTCTCCCGAAAAGAACGCTTATTTTTCGTCCGGACGTTGTGGCTGTATCGCATCATCATGAAATTCTTCTGCTTCTTCTTCTCTTTGTTGGTGGAGCTGGCGAAAGGGTTGAGCTTTGTTCTCCTTTTCACAAACTCTTTTCTGTCGGTCTTGCCAGCCTCAAAACCACGAGGAAGAAAAGAGAGGTTAGCGATGTCACTCTTTTACGACCCGGTTCACTTGTTGTTTTGTTTTTCCCTTTTGCTTTGAAATGCACGAATGCGTTTAATTTTAAAATATGCAGCACGCCTTGCAGAAGTTAAATGAGGAAGCTCACCAATTAAATTATAGCTTCGTTGCGGAAAGGCAACATATCATAATAAGCAGCTGTTATTGGCAGAGAAGGCATGCTGCGAGTATGATTCTGCCGGAGACTTATATTGGGTGAGTCTTGGGTGGTGGGCTTTCTCTGACGCAGTGCCCACCTTAAGGGGCATTCTCCCTCCTCCCTAATAAATTAGCTTAGCTCCGCACATGATATTCTAGAACAGTGGTTCTCAACCTTTTTAATGCCGCGACCACCAACCGGTCGTAAGTCGAGGACTAAACCAGTCGTAAGTCGAGGACTAAACCGGTCGTAAGTCGAGGACTAAACTGGTCGTAAGTCAAGGACTACCCAACCGGTCGTAAGTCGAGGACTTTCCCTGCCCAGGAGCGCCGCGCATGCGTGGTTCCGCCCCCTGCGCCGGCCGAGGCATAGCTGGCAAGCGGCAGAGACGGAGCAGGCCGACCACCAACTGGCCTAGCTCAAAGGAGGTAAGGTACCCGCCGGAAAAGGGGAAAAAAATGGCAGACAGCCTTGCTTGGCGACCCCCGTGAAATGGTCGATCGACCCCAAATGGGGTCGCGACCCATAGGTTGAGAACCGCTGTTCTAGAAGTATACGATGATAAACACTGAGTCCCATGAGGAGAAGGGCGGGGTATAAATTAAATTAATAAATAAAATAAATAAATAAACCTTCTGTAGGCTAAATTATAGGATGAACAACTCAGTAGCAACAGCAATAGCACTTACACTTATATACTGCTTCACAGTGCTTTACAGCCCACTCTACGTGGTTTACAGAGTCAGCCTATTGCCCCCAACCATCTGGGTCCTCATTTTACCGATCTCGGAAGGCTGGAAGGCTGAGTCAACCGTGAGCCAATCAGGATCGAACTGCTGGCAGTGGGCAGAGTCAGCCTGCAATACTGCATTCTAACCACTGCACCACCACCAAATAGGTCTGTCTAGTCCAGGGGTGGGGAACCTTGGCTCTTTTATGACTCGTGGACTTCAACCCCCAGAATTCCCGAGCCAGCCATGCTGAGGGGAAAGGGAGAGTTTCCAAGCTGAGCCATGCTGGCTNCTGAGCCAGCATGGCTCAGATTGGAAACCTCTCCCTTTCCCCTCAGCATGGCTGGCTCAGGAATTCTGGGAGTTGAAGTCCACGAGTCATAAAAGAGCCAAGGTTGCCTACCCCTGCCCTATACCATTTCAGACAAGTGACTGTCCAGTCTCTTCTTAAAAACTTCCAGTGTTGGAGCATTCACCGCTTCTGGAGGCAGGTTGTTCCACTGGTTAATTGGTTCTAACTGTCAGGAAGTTTCTCCTTAGTTCTAGGTTGCTTCTCTCCTTGATTAGCAACGTTTTCTTTGAAAACCTTTCGCTTCTCATCCAAGGCCTGTCTTTAATTCTAACTTGTTCTGAACTTTTGAAGAAGCTTCTTGGGTGAGAAGTGAAATGGTTTCAAAGAGGAAAAAAAAAGTCAAGAAAGTCCAGTTGCCTTTTAGAACAAGCTCCTTTGGGACACCCACTTCAAAAAGCTTAAGTTTGGGATTGTAATTTCCTGGTGTGCAATCTTATTGGCCCTCCCACCCAAACTACACACCTCTGCCTTAGAGGCTTTTCACAGGAACGGGCCCATCCCTGGGGAGACAGACGGAACATCAAAACGGAGACAGCAAAAGGGCTGGCTGAGCTTTTCAAGTGGTTTTGAACGAACTGAAGCAAATGTAAATCTCGCAGGTTTACACGCACGCAACTCACCTTTGCGGTGGCTAATCTTGTCTCTTTATCAGACCGAGGCTTTTTATGGAGGTGCTCGATGTCTCTAAGTGAGAGCAGCTCCCCCCTGCAAAAGATCACAGAGATACTAACAGCCTGAGGCCAGAAAGGAAAAAAAAATATTCCTTCAAGAGGAGGAGAAACTTGAGAGCCACTTTGGGTTGTCGTTAGGTCACCAGGCTAGAACCCAACCGATCCTGAGTTCTAGTCCTTCCTTAGGCATGAAAGCGGCTGGATGACTTTAGGCCAGTCTCTTTCTCTCTCTCTTTCTCCCCCTCCCTCTCTCTTTCTCTCCCTCTCTTTCTCTCTCCGTCTCCCTCTCTCTCCCTCCCTCCTTCTTTCTCTTCTCCCTCTCCCTCTCTCTCCCTTTCTTTCTCTCTCCCTCCCTCTCTCTCCCTCCCTCCTTTCTCTCTTCCTCCGTCCCTTTCTCTCCCCCCCTTTCTCTCTCTCTCTCCCTCCCTCCCTCTCTCTCTCTCTCCCTCCCTCTCCCTTTCTCTCTCCCTCTCCCTCTCTCCCTCCCTCCCTCCTCCTTTCACTCTCCCTCCGTCCCTTTCTCTCTCCCTCCCCCCCTCCCTCTCTCTCCCTCCTCCTTTCTCTCTCCCTCCCTCCCTCTTTCTCTCTCTCTCCCTCCCTCTCTCTCTCTCTCTCTCTCTCTCTCTCTTTCTCTCTCTCTTTCTGCCTAACCTACTTCACAGGGCTGTTGAGACTAGAACTCACAGTCTCCTAGAGACTGGCCCAAAGTCACCCAGCTGGCTTTCATGCCTAAGGCGGGACTAGAACTCACAGTCTCCTAGCAACTGGCCCAAAGTCACCCAGCCGGCTTTCATGCCTAAGGCGGGACTAGAACTCACACTCTCCTAGCGACTGGCCCAAAGTCACCCAGCTGGCTTTCATGCCCGAGGCGAGACTAGAACTCAGTCTCCCAGCGACTGGCCCAAAGTCACCCAGCCGGCTTTCATGCCTAAGGTGGGACTAGAACTCACCATCTCCTAGCGACTGACCCAAAGTCACCGAGTCGGCTTTCATGCCTAAAGTGGGACTAAAACTCAGTCTCCTAGCGACTGACCCAAAGTCACCCAGCTGGCTTTCATGCCCGAGGCGAGACTAGAACTCACAATCTCCCAGCAACTGGCCCAAAGCCACCCAGCCGGCTTTCATGCCTAAGGCGGGACTAGAACTCCTAGAGACTGGCCCAAAGTCACCCAGCCGGCTTTCATGCCTAAGGTGAGACTAGAACTCACAATCTCCTAGACTCCTAGAGATTGGCCCAAAGTCACCCAGCCGGCTTTCATGCCTAAGGTGAGACTAGAATTCACAATCTCCTAGAGATTGGCCCAAAGTCACCCAGCCGGCTTTCATGCCTGAGGTGAGACTAGAACTCACAGTCTCCTAGCGACTGGCCCAAAGTCACCCAGCCGGCTTCCATGCCTAAGGCGGGAGAACTCAGTCTCCCAGCGACTGGCCCAAAGTCCCCCAGCTGGCTTTCATGCCTAAGGTGAGACTAGAACTCACAGTCTCCTAGCAACTGGCCCAAAGTCCCCCAGCTGGTTTTCATGCTTAAGGTGAGACTAGAACTCACAATCTCCTAGAGATTGGCCCAAAGTCACCCAGCCGGCTTTCATGCCTAAGGTGAGACTAGAACTCACAGTCTCCTAGCGACTGGCCCAAAGTCACCCAGCCGGCTTTCATGCCTAAAGTGAGACTAGAACTCACAGTCTCCTAGCGACTGGCCCAAAGTCACCCAGCCGGCTTTCATGCCTAAAGTGAGACTAGAATTCACAGTCTCCTAGCGACTGGCCCACAGTTACCCAGCCGGCTTTCATGCCTAAGGCGGGAGTAAAACTCACAGTCTCCTAGCAACTGACCCACAGTCACCCAGCCGGCTTTCATGCCTAAGGCGGGACTAGAACTCAGTCTCCTAGAGACTGGCCCACAGTCACCCAGCCGGCTTTCCCGCCTAAGGTTTTAAAGCAAGAAGAATGAGAGGTGGCCCATTTATTTAGAGGTCCTTCAAAAACCTGGCTATGCCCTTCCACGTCGGATTTTGCTGCCTCCCGCAACTCTCAACGCAAGGACCCCTTGCCTGCATCAGCAATTTTTTTTTACCTCGATTCTTCTTCACTGTCTATTTCTACGTTCTTCCTCTTGGCTGCCTTGCCAGGCGCAGATTTGAGTTCCTTGCTCAGCTGAGCCAGCCGGATTTTCTGGAAGTCTTCTTGAGTGAGAAGGCGGCCGCTGCTGACGGCCGTGGCCTTGGCCTTCCGTTCCTCCGCAGGCAGGCTTTCGATCTTCTCCGCCTTGGAAGGGAAGAGGCAAAACAGATGAGGCCCGGAGGACGGACGAAACCCACCCACCCCCTTCTTCACGAAGAACGACGGGCAGTCCTCGGCTTACGACTGCCAACGGAGCCCGATGTTTACGTCGCTAAGCGAGACGGCTGTTTTCAGCCCATTTTATGAGCTTTCTGGCCACGTTTGTGAAAGCGAATCACGGCACCCGGTTTTAAGCTCGTAACTCGGTCGTTAAGTGAATCTGGCTTCTGACTTTGCTTGTCAGAAAGGTCGCAAAAGGGGATCAGGTGACACCCCCCCCCCGGGGTCACTGCAACCGTCACGAATGTGAGTCAGTTGACGGGCTTCTGAATTCTGATCACGTGACCGTGGGGATGCTGCAACGGCCGTAAGTATGAAAAATGGTCATAAGTCATTTTTTTTCAGGGCCATGTGGTCACTAAAGGAGTGGTTGTTAAGTTGAGGACTACTTTGTACACTGAGAAAGCTTTGCAGCAGTGAGTCACGTTTACACACAATGAGGGATTATTTGCAAACAAGCATGACCATCATCCTAGAGCAGGGCTTTTCAACCAGTGGTACGGGTACCACCTGTGGTACATTGGCACCTGGCAGGTGGTACGCGACCATCCTAGAAAAGTGGTAGCGGGGGAGGGGAATGAGCTGAACCGGTGGCAGCACCGCACAAGCCTGAGCGAGAGACGGCTGGAGCTGCAGGGCTGTCAGGGCTCAGCAGAAGCGCCAGGATCAGTGCCGCTTTCCAGCTGATCGGCGCTTCTTCGGGGCTGTCAGGGCTCAGCGGAAGCGCCAGGATCAGCGCCAGGCTCCAGCTGGAGCTCGGCGCTGATCCTGGTGCTTCTGCTGAGCCCTGAAGAAGCACCAATCAGCTGGAAAACAGCACTGATCCTGGTGCTTCTGCTGAGCCCAGAAGAAGCGCCGATCAGCTGGAATGTTGCAGCCTTTCCAGGGTCTTGTGATTTACATTCAGATGCTTGGCAACTGATTCATATTTATGACGGTCACAGTGTCCCAGGGTCATGTGAAGTGACCAAAACCTGCTGCAACCACCCAGCAGACGGGGGGAATAAAAACCAAACACCCCCCACCCCACCCCTGCTGCCAATCCTCAACAGAAATGCTCACAACAATGAAAACCTCGGANGGGGCCTAGGAGTCGACCTCTGTCCCCCTGCCAATACAGACTGCGTACGGTCGGTGAGGAAGGAGGAGAACCACTGCATAACAGTGCCTCCCACTCCTAACTCACCGAGACGCCGCAGCATGATACCATGGTCCACAGTATCAAAAGCTGCTGAGAGGTCCAAAAGCACAAGGACAGAGGAATAACCCCTGTCCCGGGCCCTCCAGAGATCATTTACCAACGTGACCAATGCCGTTTCCGTGCTGTGTCCCGGCCTGAAGCCCGACTGGTATGGGTCTAGATATGGGTCTGGAATGCAATGGAATGGAATAGAATGGGATGGGATGAAATAGAATAGAATAGAATAGAATAGAATGGAATGGAATGGAAGGGATGGAAGGGATGGGATGGGATGGGATGGGATGGGATGGGATGGAATGGAATGGAATGGAATGGAATAGAATAGAATAGAATAGAATAGAATAGAATGGGACGGGACAGGATGGGACGGGATGGAACAGAACAGAACAGAACAGAAGGGACAGAACAGAACAAAACAGAACAGAAAATATGGAATGGAATGGAATGGAGTGGAATAGAATAGAATGGAATGGGATGGGATGAAATAGAATAGAATAGATGGGATGAGATGGGATGGGATGGAATGGAATAGAATAGAAGGAATGGGACGGGACAGGATGGGACGGGATGGGACGGAATGGAACAGAACAGAACAAAACAGAACATAATAGAAAATATGGAATGAAATGAAACAGAATAAAAATTTTATTGTCACTTTAAATGCACACTAAACAGCATACATTAAAATGATATTTTATCACGTTCAACTCTAAAAAAAAATACTATTATGCATGTACCCACATATGTACACATATATGACACAGAGAAACATCACAGTCTAATTCAAATGTATACATATACATGGGGGGGGGGGAGAAAAATCCTGCGAAACTACAAGACGGATGGCATAAGGAACAAGGCTGTTACAGAATCTACCAGTTCTGCTATAAATACTTTGAAACCTCCTCCCAGAGGGGAACAACAGGAACAGACCGTGAAGTGGTGTGTGGGGAATCTCTAACAATGCCCCGAGCTCTAAGCACATATAAATGCTTGTAAGCCGTATCCTGAATAACGGGAAGCGGGCTTCCTATAATCTTCTCGGCGGCCCTTACCACTTTACATGGACTTTCTATCTGAAGGTCTGCTACCAACCAAACCAAACATTGATGCGGTTTGTTAAAATGCTCCCAATTGTGCCTCTGTAAAAAGTAGCCAGGACGGAAGGAGAAAGATGTGCTCCAAGATGTACCAATTAGGATAACGCTTTCTGAATATGAAATGAAATTTAATCCATAAAATCTTTTGAGCTCTTATAAAAGATATGCAGATGATACCACTCTAATGGCAGAAAGTGAAGAGGAACTAAAGAGCCTCTTGATGTGGGTGAAGAAGGAGAGTGCAAAAGTGGGCTTGAAACTCAACATTAAGAAAACCAAGATCATGGCATCCGGCCCTCTCAATTCCTGGCAAATAGATGGGGAAGAAATGGAGGTAGTGACAGATTTTATCTTCCTGGGCTCCAAGATCACC